>NW_007260570.1:487950-494887 GCF_000164805.1 Carlito syrichta | reverse complement strand
TCGTCGAGGCTGCGGTGGCCAGGAGCGGCCACTGCACTCCAGTCTGGGTGGCAAAGTGAGACTCCAACTCAAAAAAAAAAAAATAGCATTTATTCAATATAACCAGTTTGGGGCTCTGTGTTTTACTTAGACTGTCTTGCTCCTTATAACATTCTCTGATGTAGATATTATTATTTCCTTTTTGTAAATGAGAAAACTGGAACTCAAATGTGTTTAATAATCTGCCCAATGTCTCACATATAATAAGTAACACAAGACCCTGCTTTGCCCAACAAGATGTGGAAAGCATCCTCAAGATACCCAGCAGAAAATCAAAACCACACTGAGATACCACCTAACTCCAGTCAGAATGGCAATTATCAACAACTCAAAAAATAACAGCTGCTGGAGAGGGTGTGGTGAAAAGGGAACACTTCTACACTGTTGGTGGGAGTGTAAACTAGTGCAACCTCTGTGGAAAGCAGTGTGGCGATTCCTAAAAGCTCTAAAAATCGACCTTCCATAAGAGCCCGTAATCCCCCTACTGGGAATATACCCTGAAGAACACAAATCACTCTATAAAAAAGATACCTGCACACGTATGTTTATCGCAGCATTGTTCACAATAGCAAGAACCTGGAAACAACCATGCTGCCCATCAAAAGAGGACTGGATTTTTAAAATGTGGTACATATACACGATGGAATACTACGCAGCCATAAAAAAGAACAAAATCATGAATTTCACAGCAACCTGGATGGAACTAGAGTCTATAATACTGAGTGACCTCTCACACAAACAAAGATCCAAGTATCACATGTTCTCACTCATATAATGGACGTTGAATATCCAATGTAATACTATAAGAAAATGACTGACGGTACTGGGAAACTATGGGGGGGAGGAGGATGGGATTAACAGTAGCAAATATCTGTCTGGGGATGGGAAAACACCTCTTATCAACAGGGTGCCTGAATGAAACATAATTGTACACCTAACCCTTAACTGTACCCCACAAAACCATAATAAAAAATATTGATTAATAAAAAATAAAAAGATACCCAGCAGAGAATAGCAGTGAGGGAATTGAGGGTTAGAAAGAGAGAGAGAAGAGGAAAGAAAAAAGGAGAAAAAGGAGAAGAAGACAATAGGATGCTGTCATGTATACTTTTCTCAGTTAAGAGACAGCTTCATAGGCAGTGTACTTTAAGGAACTCTTTTTAGATAAAGCTAAGCTGCAAAACATGGGTAAATGAGGACAGAACTTGACATTAAATTTTTTTTAAAAGGCCAAGCATGGTGGCTCATTCCCCATAATTCCAGCACTTTGGGAGGCCAGGGAGAGAGAATTGCTTGAAGCCAGGATTTCAAGACCAGCCTGGACAACATAGTGAGACCCTACAAACATACATAATAATAATATAAAAATAATATAAATAAAATCTTTTTTTAAACCCTAGATCAAATCTGCTGCAGTGTCCTAGCAAGTAGTAGCCATTATGAGTGAGAAATTTATCTTCTCTGATTCTTAGTTTCCTTAACTGTAAATGAGAGAAAATCTAATACCTGCTCATTTATTTCACAAAATCATTATGCGCCTCAAACAAGATAAAGTGCTCTATACGCTTGAAACACTGACAAAACATTAGTGCTTAAGGTTTTATTATGAAAGAGAAGTAGATTTTTTTTAAAGATAATTCACACCTCAAAGAGGCAAGGAGACCAAGAGAATGTTTTTATGTAATGTTACAAATGTAGGAAGCACTCATTGAATATCTGTGGTTGATTTAGAAACAGAAACATGAGATCTGCTCAGAAAGAGGAAAACGAATAATCCAGAATGTGTTTCCTACCTACGTATTGATAATATTCTTAAGGGGCTCATAATATTATTTGTCGATATCATCTTCCATAATTACCATTAAAAGTATTACAAGTGTTGGCCAGACTTGGTGGCTCAGCCTGTATTCCCAGCACTTTGGGATGCCGAGACGAGTGGATTGCCAGAGCCCGCGGGTTCGAGACCAGCCTGGCAACTTGACAAGACCTCATCTCTACAATAAATCAAAAATTAGTCAGGCATGGTAGTGCATGCCTGTAGCTCCAGCTACTTAGAAGGCTGAGGCAGAAGGATCGCCGGAGTCAATGCTGAGGTGGCCGTGAGCATGCCCCACTCCAACCTGGGCAACGGAGTGAGACTCCAACTCAAAAAAAAAAAAAAAGTAGCTGGGCACGGTGGCTCAGCCTGTAATCCCACGCTTTGGGAGGCTGAGGTGAGAGGATTGCCTGAGCCCGTGCGTTCAAGATCCACCTGGGCAGCTTGGCAAGACCTCATCTCTACAATAAATCAAAAAATCAGCCAGGTGTGGTAGCACGCGCCTGTAGTTCCAGCTACTTGGAAGGCTGAGGCAAAAGGCGAGGCTGCGGTGGCTGGTAGCGTGCCACTGCACTCCAATCTGGGTGACAGAGTGGAACTCCAACTCAAAAAAAAAAAAAAAAAGTATTACAGGTGTGCAAATAAAACTTTGTTGTCTGTGAGGTTTTTTCTCCTCATTTATTCAATAAATATTTATGGAGTAGGGCACTTTGGGATCATACATGTGAAGTAGGCATGATGTCAGCATTATAACCCCTACAGCCTGGTATAGTGATTTTAAAACTGAAATACAGAAGGAGAATAATAAATCCATGCTCTGTCTCTATTATTTAAAAATCAGAAGAAATACATATATTTGTTGTGAACGCTAATTAAAATACCTAGTTTCCTTATTTGGGGGTGAAATTATTCACATACATATACATACGGTGCTGATTAGAAGAAAAATTACAAGATAAAATATTTTTATTAATAAAAGAAAAGAAACGAATTGTACATAAATTTTGCCTATTACTAAAAATTGCCTCTCTAAACAGAGTTCAGGTTGGGGCAATTAAAAAAGCATAGAAAACCAAAAAGTGGCCAGGCATGGTGACTCACATGCCTGTAATTCCAGCACTTTGGGAGGCTGAGGCAAGAGGATTGCTTGAGCCCAGGAGTTCAAGACCAACCTAGGCAACATAGTGAGACCTCGTCTCTACAAAAAATAGAAAAATTAACCAGGTTGATGGCACGCACCTGCAGTCCCAGCTACACAGGAGGCTGAGGTGGAAGGACCGCCTGAGCCCAGGCGGTCAAGGCTGGAATGAGCTGTGATCTTGCCACTGCTCTTCAGCCTGGGTGACAGAGTGAGACTCGACTCAAAAAATTTTTTTAAAAAGAAAAGAAAGGAAAAGGAAAGGCTACAGAATTAGTAGAGAAAACTTAGAGAACCACTGACTCATGGTTCCCTTTAATAAGGTGTTCATTTTATGTTTGTAAAATCAAGCTTGCCTCTCTCTGCCACCAAGTGCATCAGAACGATCTGGAAAAGAAGGCTAGTCTGGTAACCTTGAGACTAAGGTCTTGCCCTGACAATAATCATCTCAATGACCCTGGGCCCATCAAGACCCCTCTGGCCTCAATTTCATCATCTGCAAAATGGGCATAAAACAACTTGATAAGGTTATCTCACATACTATTGTGACTAACAAATATAATCATGGAAAAATGCTTTTCAAATATAAAGATGCCATATGAACACAAATTAGTATTTCCTCCATTGATTGGCATGAAAACATTGGTATGCTATACCACCAGTCGTTAGATGTGAGTTAATCGGTGGATTACTATCTCAGTAAATATAAACTATACACTTTACCAAGTGATTCTGGCATGTCATCTACAAAGTACTTTCAGCCTATTCCTTAGCATATTTTTGTTGAACTTTCATCATCCCTGTCTTCCCTGCACTGTCCAACCTCATAACAATAACTTAATTTGACCATTAGATGGCACTAGTTACAAAAGTAAACAGGTCCCTTCAGAAATTGAGTTACTAAAGAGCAAATGCTTTTTCAAGTTTGTTTTGTAACTTAACAAAAAAAAATCATCGGCTGGGTGCGGTGACTCAATCAGTCATCTCAGCACTTTGGGAGGCCAAGGGGAGAGAATTGCCTGAGCTCTGGGGTTCAAGACCGGCCTGGGCAACTTGGTGAGACCTCTGTCTACAATAAAATCACAAAAACTAGCTAGGCGTGGTGGTATGCACCTGCAGTTTCAGCTACTTGGAAGGCTGAGGCAGAAAGGATCACCTAAGCACAGCAGGTCGAGGCTGCGGTGGCCATGAGCATGCCACTGCAATCCAGCCTGGGCAACAGTGAAACTCCGAGCCAAATTAATAATAATAATAATAATAGTTTTATTTTTCTCTCCACAAGACTTTTCTGGGATACACTTGTAACTATAGATGCTTTCTTTATCTAGTGACTTGGCAACACCACTCATTCAGAATGCTGCTGAAAACCAAGGGTGAATGGGAAACAAATTGCTCTGGTTGGTCAAAATGGCCATCAGAAAATTCATTCACCAGGAAAAACTAAATTTGATTCATCTTGATTGTGTTCAATTTTTTAAAAATATGGACCTCAGCCGAGCTCGGTGGCTCAGCCTGTAATCCTGTGCCTTTGGGAGGCTGAGGTGAGTGGATTGCCTGAGCCCACGGGTTTGAGACCCGCCTGGGCAACTTGGCGAGACCGCATCTCTACAATAAATCAAAAATGAACCGGGTGTGGCAGCACACGCCTGTAGTTCCGGCTACTTGGAAGGCTGAGGCGGAAGGATCGTCGGAGCCCAGCAGGTCGAGGCTGTGGTGGCCAGGAGCGTGTCACTGCCCTCCAGCCTGGGTGACAGAGTGAGACTCCAACTCAAACCTCCCCCGCCAAAAAAAATCTGGACCTCAGTTTCTGTACTAGAAGGATCCTTGAGCAGTCCCCAAGGCTGGGTGCTGCAAGTCCAGAAGACTAACTTTCCATGACAAATACAGAGAGATTGATAGCCACAGTAGGAAATAGATAAGGTGTCTCTTTCCTGGAGCAGGAAGGAAGATGACACAGGGAGAAAGACTTGGTTCCTGCCCTGTGAGTGTCTTGGAAGCTGTGGAAATGGATGTGGGAAACAACACCAAGGGAAGGAGAAAGTGAGAAATAGAGAGTAAGCACTAACTCCAGGTGCCCCACCTTGTGCCTGGCCCCTGAAAAACTATCAAAGTTATTTTATCACAAGTCACCCCTGCCTCTCAAAGTTTGCAATTGCCTGAACTTCCTCATCAGTATAAAAAGTCTTTAATCCAGAATTTGAGATCAAAAGTCAAAAACACTAATCTCTTAGTTAACAAATCCATGTGTTCTTGATCACGCAAAATATTGGCCTCAAGGGGTCAATATTTGCAAGAAGGAGACTAAAGGTGAACCCACAGCCTGAAAGGGAGTAGAATACAAAGACTGGCTATCTAAAGGGGGTCCTAATGTGTCATTTATTCTTTCAATAATCATTCTATTATGTATTCCTCACTATACCCAGAAGGGTACAGGGAAAACAAGACAAAGTCCTACCCTCATGTGCTAATATTCTATGCACAGGTTCTACACAAGAGGTGTGTTTTGGGGCTGGAACCAGACACAGGTCTTCCCACAGGATATACTCATCAATTATTTAGGAAGGGATGGTGGTGGAACTTGCATCTGAGTATTCCAAGCATTTATATGTTTATATTCTGGAATGAGGATATTGGGAGTCCTGAAATAGCTCTAGAAATTCCCGACGACATAATTTCCCACCCGTTTAGTTTTCTCTACTAAAAGAAAAAAAAAAGACTGTGATTTCCTGACTCCATGATTGGCAAAGTGACAGTTGCCTAGTTCCAAAATGGCCACCACCACCTTTTCCTGAGGTCGGAGAGACTACATAGTGACAGACAGAAAGGGCCATCACCAGGTGAGTGCTCCCAGAAACTGGGCCAAATTGGCCTCTGGGTCTTCCTTCTGAATAATAGCCCAGCAAAATTATAGACTCCGGACTTCCCTAATCCAAGCTGAACTAAAGCAGAGAAACAACGCGGACGGCGGGAGGAAAGCAGGTAACCAAGGGCAGTGGGTCTGAAGCGAAAGGGCAAGAAAGGCTTTGCCTGTAGGAACTAGATGTCACTGCTCCGCTCGCAGGCGCCTCACTTTGCCGGTATGTAGTCACCGCCTTAGTCCCCTCCCCCAAAGGCCACGCCACCAATTCTTGGTGGCGAATCCGTAGACGTCAGCTGTTGCAGGGCGGAGAGTGCCTCCTGGTCCTTCACGAGCAAGATCCTGCTGCGACGGTGGCGAAAAGTGAAGGAGCCAGGGTTAATTTTTTTTTATTAGAGATGAGGTCTTGCTGCCCAGGCGGGTCTCGAACCCGCTTGAAATTCTTAATAATTATATATTCCAGTTTGTGTTTTGTGAGTGCAGCTCGATAGGATGACAGAACATGTACTGGGGGCTTGGAGCATCAGCCCAAGTTTGGTCCTGCTCCCCAAGCCTTCCAGTCTCCTTCGGAGCAGTTTCCAGCTGCCAGTCTCCTTTACCCTCTCTGGGGGACCCCTTCCAGCAGAGATTGGGTCGCAGTAAAGAGGATGGGAAGGTTCAGGCATACCATACCTCTCCTGCCACATGGAAGACACTTGTGAAGGTCTGAACTTACCCTTATGTATTCCCACGCCTGAAGGAGTGTGAGATTAAATAGAAAATAAGGCCGGGAATAGTGGCTCACGTCTATAATTCCAGCACTTTGGGAGGCTGAGGAGCGAGGATTGCCTGAGCCCAGGGGTTCAAGATCAGCCTGGGCAACTTGGTGAGACCTCATCTCTACAATAAATCAAAATTTAGCCGGGCGTGGTAGCGCCTGCCTGTAATTCCGGCTACTCGGAAGGCTGAGGCGGAAGAATCGCCGGAGCCCAGCAGGTCGAGGCTGCGGTGGCCGGGAGCGGCCATTGCCCTCCAGTCTGGGCGACGGAGTGAGACGCCAACTCAAGAAAGAAAAAAAAAAACCGGGCTCGGTGGCTCAGCCTGTAAT
>NW_007260570.1:484778-487759 GCF_000164805.1 Carlito syrichta | reverse complement strand
GCCTGGGTGACAGAGTGAGACTCCAGCTCAAAAAAAAAAAAAGAATTTCAAGACAGGGCCTCGGAGCAGTAAAACCCAGACACAATATCTCTTTCTAACCATTTGTCCCTGGTCACATTCCCATAAAGTTTACTCTTCTTTTCTTTTGTTTTCTTTTTCTATTCTTTCTTTCTTTTTTTTTTTTTTTGTAGGAGTCTCCCCCTCTGTCCCACAGGCTGCAGTGCAGTGGCATACTCACAGCCACCACATCCTTGACCAGCTGGGCTCGGGTGACCCTTCCACCTCAGCCTTCCAAGTAGCTGGAACCACAGGCATGTGGCCACCACACCCGGCTAATTTTTTGATTTATTGTAGAGAGAAGATCTCACCAAGTTTCCTAGCTGATCTCAAACCCCTGAGCCTCAGGGCAATCCTCTCGCCTCGGCCTCCCAGAGTGCTGGGATTACAGGCTTCAGTCACTGCACCCAATCCCAACTGTTTTTAATTAATTACTAGTATTGTTATTATTTTTGAGTTGGAGTCTCACTCTGTCACCCAGGCTGGAGTGTAGTGGCATGCTCACAGCCACCACATCCTTGACCTGCTGGACTCAGGCAGTCCTTCTGCTTCAGCCTTCCAAGTAGCTGGAACTACAAGCACATGCCACATACCTGGCTAGTTTTTTTTTATTTATTGTAGAGATGAGGTCTCACCAAATTGCCCAGGCTAGTCTCCAACCCATGGGCTCAGGCAATCCTCTCACCTCAGCCTCCTAAATTGCTGGGATTATAGGTATGAGCCACCACGCCTGGTCTGTTTTTAATTAATTCTAATGACCACTTGTGTCTAGTGTTTACTACACTGGGCAGCATGCCTCTAAGTTGACCCTTTTTTCTTATTTGATGAGGCATTCTTACTTTAAGGTTGGGAAATATATTTTTGGAACTGGTACCTGTCTTACACTTGCAGGTCTCAGGTGAGTTCTAAGGTAAGGAAAAGGTCATGTTTCCACCCCAGACCTCACTTTCCCCTGTGACACTGAGGAAATCAGAGAGTGATGCCAAGGCTGGGGATGTGTTCTGCCACAGACAGCTCTTGCAGCCTGTGTTGACTGGCAGTAACTGTCCCTGCGCCTGTGTTGACTGGCAGTTGCTGCCATTGCTGATTATTCTTCTTCTAACCGTGCTTTTCTGAGCACAGATGGTCATCAGCTCCTGAACTCATGACTTTCCTAAATACATTCTTTGAGGACAAGAAGCTAACTAATACCAAGCAACCCATCACATACGTAAAATATGAAAGGGAGTTTGATTTGCAGTAGGAGAGAGAGAGGTTAGATATCAAGAAAAATGATCTGGTGATGACAATTGTGGGACAATAGAGATAGGAAATCAAGTCTAAATTTTCTTTCTTGTTTTGTTTTTTTGGGGGGGTTTCAGAACCAACAATAATCCCTCTCCCTTGGTTTGGCGGGGGTGAGGGAGGGGACTGAAAGAACCTTACAAGTTTCATGAACAAGCCTCTTCCTAAGGTCCAGTGAGTAATCGATCCCCACTGATCAGCCCCTAGAAGCCAACTCAAGGGCTGGGTCTCTGGGAGAGAGTGGGGGAGGAAAATCCAGTACCAGGCAGCCACTGCTCCGTTGCTCTGAGGGGGTGGGGAAGGCAAACTTTGGTCATCCCCTTGGTCTGTAGCCCTTTTGTGTAAGTGGCTGGCGAGGGTGACGTGGGACTGTTCCTATGGGCACAGCTGCAGCACCGGCCAGGGTGGAGGCAGAACCCAGGCAGCCCTGCCCTCCCAGTTCCTCCCTCGGACCTTTCAGTGGTAAGGGGACATGCACCCCAAGGGCCTCTGCTTGGCCTGACCCTGCTGTGGGGGCTCTCTGTCCCCAGGAACAGTGAGATGGCAAGCTTAGCAATCCTCTCTCTGCCCAGCTGCCTTCCCTCCCTCCTCTTCCTCCTCCTCCAGCTGTCTTCCGGCTATGCAGGTAAGACTTGTGTTTATTCCTGCCTTTGGGAAAACCTAAGAAGAGAAAAGCTAGTTTCCCAGGGCTCATTTCCTTCACTTACCCTCAAGTTGCTATGTGAGTTAGCTTTCTAAAACGTACATCTGTTGACATCCTTCCCTTTCTCAGAAACTTTCAGTGATCTCTTAACAGTCTTCAGAATAGAATCTAAATTCTTGAATGTAACTTTAAATCAAGACCTTCCTTAAACTAGTTCTTACCCATCTTTACCCAGTTTTGTCTTTTCACCTCTTAAAATGGGGATAAAATAATAACGACCTTTTGGAGTTGCTGTCAGAGTTAAATGAGATGAGATTGTAAAATGCTTAGCAGTGCCTGTCTGCAGTAAAGCTCAATAAACATTTGTTGAATTATAACATCTTGTCATGTTTGAAAGCTTGCTCTGCATAATCAAGCACCAATACGTTTTTATAAAGTAGTCCTAATTTCATGTGCAACAAAGAAATAAAAGAAACATAAGACAGATTCCTGACCTCAGGAAATCACCTGACTAATGGAGGTGACCCAGTCCATCCACTCCCTAGGGAAATATTTCCGGATATAGGGGAGAACACAGCCTTACCTCCTAGTAGATCAAAATCTGAATTGGGAAATATGTCCATGTGGGAAAAAGAGTAGGAACATGTTCAGGGCAGGATCTAGGAGCTGAAGTGAGGTTGAAGGTACAGAGGGAGGGTGGGGAAGGGTGGCATAGAACCATCCCAGGGTGGAAGATCTCAAGGAGAATTAGGGAAACAGTGTGAACAGGGACAGAGGACTGAGAAGTGGTGGAGTCAAAATGGGTGGAATGACAAAAGCAAAACTGATAAGCCGGGAATAGGGATCAATTTGGATAAGTACTAACAGGGAGGCCCATGGGAGAATTAAAATTCAGGATGCTGAATAACATTCCAAGCTGGACCCTAAAGACTGGGCTGAAGCCGGGCTCGGTGGCTCAGCCTGTAATCCCGCACTTTGGGAGGCTGAAGTGAGTGGA
>NW_007260570.1:482673-484533 GCF_000164805.1 Carlito syrichta | reverse complement strand
CAAAAAAAAAAAAAAAAAAAAGAAAGAAAGACTGAATTGAAGAGTCAGAGATGGATGCAGTCAGCAAAGAGGTGGGCAGCAGCTGTTGAGATAAGATGATTCCAGCCGGGCTTGGTGGCTCAGCCTGTAATCCCGCGCCTTTGGGAGGCTGAGGTGAGTGGATTGCCTGTGCCCACGGGTTGGAGACCCACCTGGGCAGGGAGACCTCATCTCTACAATAAAAATCAAAAAATCAGCCAGGCGTGGTAGCGCATGCCTGTAATTACGGCTACTTGGAAGGTTGAGGCGGAAGGATTGCCGGAGCCCAGCAGGTCAAGGCTGCAATGGCCGGGAGCGGCCACTGCACTCCAGTCTGGGTGACAGAGTGAGACTCCCACTCAAAAAAAAAAAAAAATGCAGAGATAAGATGATTCCTAGAATATTCTCTCCAGGACACTCACAGCAAGTGTATAGTCGGATACCTTTTCCCCTCCCTCAGGAAAAATAAGTAAATTTCTCCCTGGCTCTAGAATTTCATGTAAAAATCAAGTGTTTTCTTCCATCCCCATTTTGAAGCATCCCTTTTCATGACATATCTATCAAGATTCCTTCCCTCTGACCCTCAGTTTCTTCTCTTTGGTGTATTGGACAGGACAGTTCAGAGTGATAGGACCAAGACACCCAATCCGGGCTCTGGTGGGAGATGAAGTGGAATTGCCGTGTCGCATATCTCCTGGGAAGAATGCTACAGGCATGGAGGTGGGGTGGTACCGCCCCCCCTTCTCTAGAGTGGTTCATCTTTACCGAAATGGCAAGGATCAAGATGGAGAGCAGGCACCTGAATATCGGGGCCGGACGGAGCTATTGAAAGAGACTATAGGTGAGGGAAAGGTAACCCTCAGGATCCGGAATGTAAGGTTCTCAGATGAGGGAGGTTTCACCTGCTTCTTCCGAGATCATTCTTACCAAGAAGAGGCAGCAATGGAATTGAAAGTGGAAGGTGAGTAGTGCCATATAATAGTGGGTATTTATTACCTGTTAAGTGGCCAAGATCTCCCTTTGAGACTTAGTTTTTCTCTCAGCTGAGATGAGATCCTTCAAACCCAAACATCTCACTTCTGGGAGTCATTTCCATTAAAAAAAAATGCATCAGTAAACAGGAATTCATATATTTCTGAATGTCTGCTGTACCATTATTCAGAGTGGGGAGGAAATTGGGATCAAAATCAATGCCCTTGAGTAGGGAAGTTACTGAATAAACAATGATATTTATACAGTGAATATTATGTAGCCATTTAAAAAAATTGTTTTACATAACAAAACCTCTCTTTACAAAAATATGAGCCAGGTGTGGTGGCACACACCTGTAGTTCCAGTACTCAGGAGAATGCGTTGTAAGGATCACCTGAACCCAGGAGATTGCGGCTGAGGTAAGCCGTGATCGTGCCACTGCACTCCAGCTCAGGCAACAGAGTGAGACCCGGACTCAAAAAACCATTGTTTTAGAGCTATGCCAGATGGCTTAAAAGCATTGCATAGGGTATTGTTGAATGGCAAAAGCAAGCTGCAGAATGTAGGAAATATAACAAAACCCTGGGTGTAGTGATGCGCACCTGTAGTCCCAGCTACTCGGGAGGCTAAGTGGGAGGATCACTTGAGTCCAGACTGGGAAACAAAGTGAAACTTCATCCCTGAAAAAAGATAAAACCCAGCTGGGCTCGGTGGCTTGGCCTGTAATCCCGTGCCTTGGGAGGCTGAGGTGAGTGGATTGCCTAAGCCCGCAGGTTCGAGACCCACCTGAGCAACTTGGCGAGACCTCATCTCTACAATAAATCAAAAAATTAGCCGGGCATGGTAGCATGCGCCTATAGTTCCAGCTAC
>NW_007260570.1:480833-482117 GCF_000164805.1 Carlito syrichta | reverse complement strand
ATCGCTGGAGCCCAGCAGGTCGAGGCTATGGTGGCCGGGAGCAGCCACTGCACTCCAGTCGGGGTGACAGAGAGAGACTCCGACTCGAAAGAAAGAAAGAAGGAAAGCGCTATCACTTGAAGTCTCTCCCTTCACCACATCCAGCCACCAGAGCTTTATTTTCAGAGTATTTTGTGTGGTGAGTGAGTTTGGAGTTTCGCTCTCTCTCAGGGTAATTAAGGTATAGACGAGGTGAAAGGGGAGTTTTGCAGGTTTATTGATATTTAATTGCAGAATAAAGAGGTTCTAAGAGCCTGAGGAGGCTCCTTTCCCTTTCCTTCCTCCCCACCTCCACTGCAAACATCAGACAATTCATCACTTTTATGTCTCGGGTGTGGGGATAACTGTCGCGGTCCTGGGACCAGAAGACAGCATTGTATGTGGAATAACAAAGCGCTATTTCTAGAGGCAGATTGCAGGGATATGAAAACAGCTTTGTGTGTCACAGAATGTTCTTCATACAACTGCTATTACTGGGGAATTTTTACCTGCTAAGAAGTTTGATGGTAAGGACCTCTCAGTTGTCAATTTCCCTTCTTCCTGTTCAACAACTTTTAGTTCAATAACTGCCTCCCCCAACACATTCCCTCAGTCCCACCACTCTGAAAAAGAAAATAAATAAATAAAACTTCGTCTCAAGGGAGAAAGTTTTCTTTGGGGTAGTTTCCTACATTCCAACCTTCTCTTCCCATCTTGTAGTCTTCATGCCTAATCTTTAAGAAAAGACTTGTTTTACAAGTAAACAAGGGACCACTCACCTAGCCTGGGGAGTCAGGAAGCTGAGCACTTTAGGAGGCTAAAGTGGGAGGATTGCTTGAGCCCAAGCATTCAAGGCTGCAGTGAGCTATGATCATCGCACTATACTCTAGCCTGAACAACCGAGTGAGAACCTATCTTTGTAAAAAATGAGCTGCAGTAACTGTATTTTGCAAGGTTCACTATAATTACCTTTCTTTGTCTAAAGAGTTTCCAGAGCCGGGCTCGGTGGCTCAGCCTGTAATCCCAGCACTTTGGGAGGCCGAGGTGAGAGGATTGCCTGAGCCCACGGGTTCGAAACCTGCCCGGACAACTTGGCGAGACCTCATCTCTACAATAAATCAAAAATTAGCCAGGCGTGGTAGCGTGCGCCTGTAGTTCCAGCTACTTGGAAGGCTGAGGCGGAAGGATTGCCAGAGCCCAGCAGGTCGAGGCTGCGGTGGCCAGGATCGGCCACTGCACTCCAGTCTGGGTGACAGAGTGAGACTC
>NW_007260570.1:472787-480517 GCF_000164805.1 Carlito syrichta | reverse complement strand
ATGCGGGCTCACCAAGTTGCCCAGGCTGGTCTGGAACCCGTGGACTCAGGCAATCCTCTCACCTTGGCCTCCCAATGTGCTGGGATTATAGATGTGAGCCAGGCACTGGGCCTAATCTCTCTTTTTGATTTACCAGTATTCTTTTCTTGTCCTTATGATTTTATTACTACTTGTCTCAAATCCTTTCTTAAAGCTGTTCATTTAAAATTACCTCCTGGGCTCAGGCAATCTTTCCACCTCAGCCTCCCAAGTAGCTGGGTCTAAAGGAGCACATCACCACACACAACTAATTTTTTTGATTCTTTGTAGAGATAAAGTCTCACCATGTTACCCAGACTAGCTTCAAACTCCTGGGCTCAAGCAATCTTCCTGCTTTGGCCTCCCAAAGTGCTGTGTTTACAGGAGTGAGTCATGACACCTGGCCTCCGGCCTAAAAATGTCTTAATATTATCAAATACACAGCCTGTGTTCCAATTTTCCTGATTGTTTTATAATTATACTTTGACAATTGATTTGTTTGGATGAGCTCCAAACAGGAGCCACACATTGGTGTTTGCCCTTAGGGTTTCCCATGGTCTGAATTTTGCTGACTCTGTTCCTATGTTGCTGTTCAACACAGTCCTCTGTGCTCTGTATTTCCTGTAAACCAATCGATCTGGAGGTGCAATCAGATTCAGGTTTATTCTGGCAAGTATACTTCATAGGTGATGCTCTAAATTTCTTGTTGCTTTATAACAGGAGGCTTATAATACTTGTTTTTCTCTTTTTTTCTGAATCCTTTGTGAAACTAAATATTCATGGTAAAAGAAAAAACTCTTGAATGTGGTGTGCACCCATTAAATCATATTGCTACAGGTAAGTTCCAATAAGAACTTGAAAGTCAAGTGTGTTGCATATTCTGGAGAACACAGTAATACAACCTTGTGGGCATGGTGGCTCATGCCTGTAATCCCAGCACTTTGGGAGGCAGAGGTGAGAGGATTGCCTGAGCCAACAGATTCAAGACCAGCCTAAGCAACTTGGTGAGACCTCATCTCCACAATAAACCAAAAAACTTAGTGGGGTGTGGTGATGCAAGCCTATAGTTCCTGTTACTTGGAAGACTGAGGTGAATGGATCACCTGGGCCCAGCAGGTCGAGGCTGTGGTGGCCGTGAGCGTGTCACTGCACTTCAGCCTGGGAGACAGAGTGAGACTCCAACTCAAAAAAAAAAAAAAGAGCCTCAGTCTGCAACTTAAAGGATTGCAATTATATTTAACTATCCACTCTCTGACTAGTTTGTTAATGTCACTAGCTGTGACTTATGTCTATCTTTGATGACAATATCCATATTTAGACCCCCTAAAGCAGACACAAGATGAAAAGGGCTTCAGCTGAAGCATAGTGCATAGAAATTAGAACAGAGCTCATGGATGCTGAGGGGAAGATGGAGAATGGAAAATAGATGAGAGCCAAAGAGGTAAAGGCCATTCCTCTAGCATTGTCCATCCTTTTTTACATCTAGTCAGTCACCAAATCCTGTGGATTTTACCTTCTCAAAAGCTCCAGAAGTGGGTTCCTATAACCTTTTTCGTGTGTCATGAACTTGTTTGGCAGACTGGTGATGTTGATAAACCCCTTCTCAGAAGAGTAGGGGTTTTTTTGTTTGTTTGTTTTGTCTTGTTTTGTTTTTGAGTTGGAGTCTCACTCTGTTACCCAGGCTGGTGTGCAGTGGAACAATCATGGCCACCACAGCCTCAACCTGCTGGGTTCATGAGATCCTTCTGTCTCAACCTTCCAAATAGCTGTAACTACAGGCATGTGCTACTATGCCCAGTTAATTTTTTTTTTTAAATTTATTGTAGAGATGAGATCTCGTCAAGTTGCTCTGGCTGGTCTCAAACACCTGGGATCAGGTAGTCCTCTCGCCTCAGTCTCCCAAAGTGCTGGTATTACAGGCATGAGCCACCGTGCCTGGCGGAAGAGTGTTTTAAATACATAAGAAGGCCGGGCTCCGTGGCTCAGCCTGTAATCCCAGCACTTTGGGAGGCCGAGGTGAGTGGATTGCCTGAGCCCGTGGGTTCGAGACCCACCCGGGCAACTTGGCAAGACCTCATCTCTCCAATAAATCAAAAATTAGCCAGGCATGGTAGCGCGCACCTGTATTTCCAGCTACTTGAAAGGCTGAGGCGGAAGGATCGCCGGAGCCCAGCAGGTTGAGGCTGCGGTGGCCGGGAGCGTGACACTGCACTCCAGTCTGAACCACAGAGTGAGACTTCAACTCAAAAATAAAAATAGAAATAAAAATAAAATAAATACATCAGATAGGCGGCTCAGTGGCTCAGCCTATATGTAATCCCAGCACTTTGTGAGGTCAAGGCCAGTGGGTTGCCTGAGCCCGCGGGTTTGAGACCAGCCTGGGCAACTTGGCAAGACTTCGTCTCTACAATAAAACAAAAAGTAGCCAGGCGTGTTAGCGCACGCTTATCGTTCCGACCACTTGGAAGGCTGAGATGGAAGGATCGCTGGAGCCCAGCAGGTTGATGCTGGGGTGGCGGTTTTATGTGCCACTGCACTTCAACCTGGGCAACGGAGTGAGACTTCAACTCAGAATAAATAAATAAATAAAAATAAATAAACAAGATAAAACATTTGTGCTGAAATGCAGATCTCAAAATATTAAAACAACAAGACATAGGGTGGCCCTAATAATTAGTTTAATTTCAAAATAGTGATGAACATAAGTGATATTTTGAGATTTCTGGGGCAACTACTTCTAATATGATATGAAAATATTTGTGATTTTCATTAATGGCAAAGTCAAAGTTTCCATTAATATTATTGTGGTGTATTGCCTATAAACATACTTAAAAGAAACACTATATTTCTAGTTGGGCTCGGTGGCTCAACCTGTAATCCAGTGCCTTTGGGAGGCTGAGGTGAGTGGATTGCCTGAGCCCGCGGGTTTGAGACCCGCCTGGGCAACTTGGCGAGACCTCATCTCTACAATAAATCAAAAATTAGCCGGGCGTGGTAGTGCGCACCTGTAGTTCCAGCTACTTGGAAGGCTGAGGCAGAAGGATCGCCGGAGCCCAGCAGGTTGAGGTTGCAGTGGCGGGGAGCAGCCACTGCACTCCAGTCTGGGCAACAGAGTGAGACTCCAACTCCAAAAAAAAAAAAGAAACACTACATTTCTGTTTTAAAGTTACAGAAAATGAATATCCATTTAAGATGATGGATTCCTTGATTTCCTATACCACTCCCACTGTCTTAGCTCAGGCTCATGTGGATTTTTACTTTAACTGTTACTATGGCCTCTTAACTGACCTCCCTCTCTCCTCCAGCTCTGCAGTTGGTAAATCTGATCTTATGAATCCTCACCTTGGAACACTTCAGTGCAACCCATGGCCTTGAGGATCAGATTCAAGTCCCTTCCCTGGTCCTCAAATCTCCTCAAACCTGGCCTAATACACAATCTTTACTTTAAACCACTTGTCATTCTAAACCACTGGCACTTCCTGGAAACAAATGCATTTTTCCTTCAAGGCTAAGCTCAGGTATCAATTCTGTGTCACCTTATTTGAATCTTGGTGATATTCATTCCTTTATTCAACCCGAGTCCCCAGGCACCGTGCTGGGCTTTGAGGATGTAGTACTTTCTCGACAATATCTGTTCTGCCTTTCAGATCCCTTCTACTGGGTCAGCCCTGGCGTGCTGATTGTCATCGCTGTGCTACCTGTGCTCCTCCTGCAGATCGCTGTGGGCCTCCTCTTCCTCTGCCTGCAGCACAGACTAAGAGGTATGGGGCAGAAGGTGGGCAGGTCAGGATCCTTCCCTAAAATGACCTGACCTCTTGGAGCTAGGTCAGTTAACATTAATTTTTTAGTGACTTCTGGGTTCAGGACACCCTGATGACAAGTTTTATATCTCACTGATTGCTTTCACATGAATAATAGGACCTTGCATTTCCCTATGAAGTAAGCATGGCATTTAATGACTTCATTTCACAGAGGAGGCAACTGAGGCCAGGAGTGGTTCAGTGACTTACTCAAACTGACACAGCTTGCAAGTGATAGAGCTCAGGCTCCTGTGTCATATCCAGCAGCTCCATGCAACAGGACCTTGTGAGCTTCAAGGTCAGAGAGGTCTGAGCTATTAGAGTTTTATATAAAGATACTAAAGTAAAATCTCTACCACATAGCAGGTGTTCAAAAATTGTTTGTTTGTTTTTTTTTTGAGTTGACTTCTTACTGTCATCCAGACTGGAGTGTAGTGATACAATCATGGCTCACCGCAGCCTCAAACTTTTGGGCTCAGGCAATCCTCCTGCCTCAGCCTCCTGAATAGTTGGGACTACAGGCACACGCCACCATATCTGTCTACTTTTTTGTAGAGACAAGGTCTTGCTTTGTTGCCCGAGCTGGCCTGAAAATCCTAGGCTCAAGGAATCCTCCTGCGTTGGCCTTCCAAAGTGCTAGGATTAACAGGCATGAGCCACCACACCTGGCCCATTTCTTCCTTTTCTATTTAACGCTGAGAACTCAGATTCAGCTGTCCATGAAGTTTCTCTTTTGTGCTTCCATTCTGAGCCTTTCCCCCTCCCACCAGGTGTTCCCCCACTGACAAAGCAGGAAGCATCTTCACCCTTCCCCACCCTCCACCTTCTATTTGTTACTGAGAAAGCTGCAAGGAGGGTTTGAGACATGTGAGGTGAGAGGGCAACAATGGGGTGTTTTCTCTCTCCCTAAATTCATCCCAGATGTTTGGCTACCTCCTTCCACATGAAAAAGGCCTTTAACTGAGTGTGGTGGCTCACGCCTGTAATCTCAGCACTTTGGGAGACTGAGGTAAGAGAATTGCCTGAGCCCAGGGGTTCGAGATCATCCTGGGCAACATGGCGAAACCTGGTCTCTTCAATAAATCAGAAAATTAGCTGCGTGTGGTGGCACGCACTTGTAGTTCCACTTCTTGGAAGGCGGAGGTGAAAGGATCACCTGAACCCAGCAGGTTGAGGCTGTGGTGGCCATAAGCATGCCACTATACTCCTGCCTGGGCAATAGGGTGAGACTCTGACTCAAAAAACAAAAACAAAAAAGAAAAGAAAAAGAAAAAGGCCTTTAGCTCACATGGCTAAGCAGAAAAAACATGAATGTTAGAGTTAGGCAACCTGGGTTTGAATCCCATCTCAGGCACTGAACTCTGAGCAAAATTCGTAGGTCTCCAAGCCTCAGTTGTCTTGTCTGTCACATAGTGAACATATCCTCCCTCCTAAATTATAGGGAGGATTAAAGGGAATAATTTCATGTAAAGTGCCCAATACAGATCCAGTCACAAAGTTGCTGCTCACGAAATATTCCTCCCTCCCCATTCAGATAGAAAGTGACTTTAGATTTATAAAGTGGCAACCCAGTGGGTTAGAGCGCAATGTGAACAGAGAACTCGCGCAATGTGAACAGAGAACTCAAGACAAGGAATAGAGAAGAGGAGAGGTAGCAGAACCTTACATTGGTTTGGGACATTATTCTTGGGATTTCTTTTCTTTTCTTTTTTTTTTTTTTGAGTCAGAGTCTCACTCTGTTGCCCAGGCTGGAGTGCAGTGGCATGCTCATGGTCACCACAACCTCGACCTGCTGGGCTCAGGTGATCCTTCTGCCTCAGCCTTCCAAGTAGCTGGAATCACAGGCATATGCCACCATGCCTGACTAATTTTTTGATTTATCGTAGAGACAAGGTCTCGCCAGGTTGCTCAGGCTGGTCTCAAACCCCTGAACTCAGGTAATCCTCTTGCCTCTGCCTCCCAAAGTGCTAGGATTATAGGTTTGAGTCACCACACCTGGCCATGTTCTTGAGATTCTTTATTCCACCAATTTAATCTAGACAATAGCCAGAGCAAGAGCCTTAACTCTGGGCTCCAAATCCAATGCTCTTCCCACTCTTCTAAGGACACTCCTGGGCTGCAGAGAAATAGCCTGTACAAAGAGAGGCCTGGGTGCTGGGTGTGGAAGGGTCCCCACATAGTGCAGAGCAGGAACTAAAATGTCATTTTCTATTTTAGGAAAACTCCGTGCAGAGATAGGTGAGTTCTAGCCATCCTCTCTTCCGGTTCTTCTCTTTTGAATTTTTGGCATAACTGAAATGGTCATGCTTTCAGACCAGCTCTGCCTCTCTCCCAATACCCTGTGCTGCCTATGGTCTCCCTTTCTCTGTCGTGTGCAATTCAATAACAAAGACTTGGAGGAGAAAGGATCCTTTTTGAGGCCCTCCTAAGGCCATTTCTATTTGTCTCTCTTTCAGAGAATCTCCACCGGACTTTTGGTAAGTACTGGCATATCCAGGCCCTCCCAGGTCAACTTGGTGTTTTACTTGGGTTCCAATTGCCTGAGGGAACAAGGACCCCTGGCTCCTGGTTGGTCCTCTCTCTTTTTTTTTTTTTTTTTTTGACTAAATCATTTACATTTAGGATTGGTAAGATCATAATAAATACTTACATACTTTTACGTGCTGGGCACTATAGTAACCTTTACAAACAATGTTAAACTCATTCTGTTAACTCCTATGCACATTATTCTCTTTTCAGAAATTATAAAAGGAAGGTAAACAGATCCTTTGCACATAAACTTGGTGTCTAGTTGGGGAGGTGAAATATATTCTTGAATAGGAAAAGTATGTGTGTGTCATCTACTGTATTTACAGTAGTTACATGTAGTTATAACAGGATGTTTTCATGAGTTCAAAACAGAGATGGCTTCTTTTTTTTTTTGAGTTGTAATCTCTGTGTTGCCCAGACGAGTGCAGTGGCCACACCCGGCCACTGCAGCCTCGACCTGCTGGGCTCTGGTGATCCTTCCGCCTTAGCCTTCCAAGTAGCTGGAACTACAGGGGCATGCTGCCACACCCGGCTAATTTTTATTTATTGTAGAGATGAGGTCTCACCAAGTTGCCCAGGTGGGTCTCGAACCCTTGGGCTCAGGCAACCCACTCACCTCAGCCTCCCAAGGTGCGGGATTACAGGCTGAGCCACCGAGCCTGGTTGGAGATGGCTTCTTGTAGGAAAAGTCCTACAAAAAGTCCAAGCTCCACTAGGAATTGACCCCTCAAAGATCTGGTTTCTGTCCTTTTTGGTTCACTGTATATCCTCTAGTGCCTAAAGACAATGCCTACAAGAGGGCACTCACTATTTGCTGAATGTATATTGCAGAAATTATAAGATGGCATTAGGCAGAGCACAGATGGTTTCTGCTGTGAGCAATCTTCCTAAACAGACTCTCCTCCTGTAGCCATAGGTGACCCTACTCTCCCCTCCTGGCATCTAGCACACATGAAAGTGTCATTCTAGAATTTATGACATTAGACCAGTGTGCAGACCTCTCTCACACACACACAGTCTTTGCACAACCAAAAAGGAGTAATAGGATCTTTGTTTTGTAGGATTTGAACATCAAAGGTCTTGATTCATTTTGTACCATGAGTCTCTTTATTACACATAGGATCATTGTACAAAAAAAATCATTGTATTGAAATATAGTTATTAGCATATAAATTAGTTTAGTAACATGTTTCTTTAACAAAAGTAATATTTTTAATTTTTATTTGTTATTTTTTACTTTTTGAGTTGGATTCTCATTCTGTCACCCAGACTGGAGTGCAGAGGCACACTCCCGGCCACCGCAGCCTCGATCTGCTGGGCTCCAGCGATCCTTCCGCCTCAGCCTTCCAAGTAGCTGGAACTATAGGCGCGTGCTACCATGCC
>NW_007260570.1:469077-472528 GCF_000164805.1 Carlito syrichta | reverse complement strand
GCAGTAGCCGCTCCTGGCCCCTGCAGCCTCGACCTGCTGGGCTCCGGCGATTCTTCCGCCTCAGCCGTCCAAGTAGCTGGAACTACAGGTGCACGCTACCACACCTAGCTAATTTTGATTATGTAGAGATGAGGTCTCGCCAAGTTGCCCAGGCAGGTCTCGAACCTGCGGGTTCAGGCAATCCACTCACCTCAGCCTCCCAAAGGCGCGGGATTACAGGCTGAGCCACCGAGTCCGGCTCCAGCTTATTTTTTATATTTAAGTATTTTATTTTAAAGATGTTGGGTACAATTCAGGATTACATACACAAGTGGACATCATACAGGTAAAGTTTGGGCCTCCCTTTGGTCCCCACTTTGCCTGGTTTGAGATCAGGTACTGATGTTGTGTTCCCCCCCAAAAAAGTAATACATTAAATGTAGTTCTCATCAACAGAAAATGAAAGTTAAAAAGAAAATGCAGCAGCAAGTTAATAACTTGTAATTTCAAAATGCTGATAAACATAAACAGTATTTCAAGATTTCTCCAAAAATTCTAATGGGAATAAAAACATCTGTGGTTTCCATTAGTGATTAAGTCACAAGTACCGCTGACACTGTGGCTAGCTGTCACCCTGTCACATGCTCATGGTCACTGCAGCCTCGACCTGCTGGGTTCAGGGGATCCTTCTGCCTCAGCTTCCCAAGTAGCTGGAACTACAGGCATGTGCCACCATACCCACTAATTTTTTTTTTTTTTTAATTGTAGAGACAAGGTCTTGCCAAGTTGTCCAGGCTGGTCTTGAACTCCTGGACTCAGGCAATCCTCTCACCTCCACCTCCCAAAGTGTTGGGATTACAGGCATGAGCCACTGTGCCCAGCCAAGTTTTTTAATTTAAAGATGTGGGGTACAATTCAGGGTTAGGTATACAAACATTGATTATGCAGGTACCCTTGTTGATGAGGTGTGCCCCTCCCTCCCCTAGCAGTTTCCCTCAACTGCCAGCCCCACCCCTTCCCTCCCCTGGCAGTTTCCCATTACTGCCAATCCCTTATAGTATTATAATTGTTCAAGGTCCGCTTATGAGTGAGAACATATGGTACTCTGATCTTTGTTTCTGTGATAGATTACTGAGTATGATTGACTCTAAATACATCCAAGTTGCTGTGAAGTCCATGTTTGTCCTTTATAGTTGCATAACATTCCATTGTGTATATGTACCATATTCTTTTAATCCAGTCCAGCTTCGATGGGCAGTATGGTTGGTTCCGTGTTTTTGCTATTGTGAATAGAGCTGCAACAAACATATGTGTATAGGTATCTTTTTTGTAGAATGATTTGAGTTCCTCTGGGTATATTCCCAATAGGGGAATTGCTGGGTCACATGGAAGGTCAAATTTCTAGTTCTTTCAGAAATCGCCACACTGTCCTCCAAAGAGTTGAACTTATTTGCATTCCCACCAGCAGTGTAGAAGCATTCCTTTCTCTCCACATCCTCGCCAGCCCAGCCAAGTTTTTAATGGAAGATACAGCTAGTGAAAGTAAAGAGTGCTTTTCTAATCCAAGTTCATGGACTCCTTGGATTCTGTCCAGAGTCCTTGGGTGTTCTTGGACCCCAAGTTAAGATACCTCAAAAAAAGAAAGGTGGGTGGGACATGGGGAAAAACATGTGTTAACCTTGTTTGCTCTGGTGAACAATTCAGATCCCCACTTTCTGAGAGTGCCCTGCTGGAAGATAACCCTGTTTGTAATCGTGCCAGTCCTTGGACCCCTGGTTGCCTTGATCATCTGCTACAACTGGCTTCATCGAAGACTAGCAGGTGCAGTGGCTGGGTAGCAAACAGGACCACGAAGCAGTGGGGGATCAAGCCGGCCCCGAATGGAAAACAGAAAGAGAATGGGACTGGGGCTCGCCTAGGAGTTGGGATTTCCTGCCTCCAGTCCCTATCCATGCCCAACCCCAGGCTCCTCAGAGAAAATGTGAAGAGAACCATTACTGGATCTGTGGAGTCCCTCTGTGAAAAGGGAAGGGTGGGTCACTCCAAATGTCCACAGGGAGGGAGGGGGGAAGGAGCTAGTCACCGTTCGCTGATGACCTATTTGTTTCTGTTTTCAGGGCAATTCCTTGAAGAGCTAAGTAAGTTATCTTCTTTTCAAAAAGTGGAGAACATAAAGCCAGGAAAGGGAGACAGAAGCAGCAAGAGGAAGAGGGGGGCTACTGAGAGATCACAGTCCCAGAGGAAAAGAGGGACTGGCATGCCTGGGTGGAGGGAGGATTCCTCCTGTGAGGTAGGAGGGAAGGAGGCCAGCTGTTAACACGTTTTCAGGTGGCAGAGAAGGAAGCTAGGGGCACATCCACATGCTGCCTGACCTGCTCCGTCTTCAGCGCCCCTCAGCAGGAATCCCACCTTAACTGGCCTCCTCTCCCACTCCACAGAAGCTGCCCTGTGCCTCACCTCCACGACCAACTACTGAGGCAGGCACAGAGACAAGATGACCCTAAGGGCTTTCTGTCTCTCTCATTCAATGATTTTGAGATGGAAACTACTGACAGATTTTTCAAGCTATTTTCTCCTTCTTCTAGGAAACCCCTTCTGAATGATGTCACATCTTGACGGTGGTGGAGAACTTGTTTGGCCTAGGAATCGATCCCTGGAGAACATCTCATCCATTAAGTTGCACATTCACTGGCATCTTTGCTATGAGGACATTCCAATCTGCCCTTCCAGGAACATTCTGAATTCCAAATAGAATTGATTACTCTCCTGTCATCCACCTTTTATCTACCTTTCCCCCCTTTTTACTACTCACATCATTCTACTCCTCTCCGGTCTTCCACCTGAAAGCCCTCTCTGGCTAGGGACAGCCAGGTGCTCCTCTCCATCAGCTAACACAGATAGGAGCGCCTCCACCACCACATGAGAATAACCTCCTCACTGAAAATTACAGCATGCCAACTATGCAAATGGTGGCTGTTTCTTCCAAGACCTTTGCCCTGATGGGGGCAAAGCTAAGAGTCGAGTAGAAGAGAGTGGAGAGGTAGAATCCAAAACATCAAACAGAGAGCTGAGTGAGCCACAGTGTGAGGATATGGGTATACCTAACCAAAACCTAGAGATGGGGAGAAACCCACAGAACACTGGTGGAGCTTCATCTTGTCTTGGCAGCCTACTGAGGGCCCAGGGCAGGAAGGGGTGAGAGCTGGGCTGCACAACTGCTTTAGAACATTTCCCTTCTTCTTCCACATCTTCTCTGAGTCTCTCAGACTGTTTTCCTCCTCTCGCCCTTCTTCTTCCATCTTCATACCTATCAGAGTATCCACTATTTATTCAACAATTACTACTTGGTGGTCTATCAGACACAGAGAAACAAGTTAAGTACTAATGGATAATAACATGAGTTTTCATGTGCATACTTCCCTTTTTTATATTTCTATCATTATCCACTCACCTCTCTTTTTTTTTTTTTTTG
>NW_007260570.1:462006-469057 GCF_000164805.1 Carlito syrichta | reverse complement strand
TTTAATGTAGAGATGAGGTCTCGCCAAGTTGCCCAGGCGGGTCTCAAACCCGCGGGCTCAGGCAATCCACTCACCTCAGACTTCCAAAGGTGCGGGATTACAGGCTGAGCCACCGAGCCCGGCTTCACCTCTCTTTTTCTACTCCAGCCTCCTTACCCCGGAGGTCAGTCCTCAGGAAAACCAAACACCAAGAAAGACCTCAGTCAGAGAGGCCATTTATTTATGCTTCAAAATGCTCGCTGCCTCCTTTGCTTTGTCTCCTGTGCACGCCTTCTCCCTTATAACCCCTCTCCTGGGGTTATGGATCCCAGGAGGAGACCTGCTTCCTCCATGCCTCTGATCCTTCCCGGCCATGGAGGAGGCATCACAAAAGAAGCCAAGCCACTGGCCCAGGATCAGCCAGCATTTACGAGGGTTGCCCAGGCACAGTTCCTTGCCTTTACAGCCCTTCCAATGACCCACAAGGCCCTCTCTCTCCCCAAAGCAGAGGTCGCAGACAGGGCAACGGTAGATCTTCTGCTTCCAATGGGTCTGCTGGTGCCTGACCAGCCTGGAGAATGAACTGAAGGACTTGCTGCAATGGAAACAGCAGTTGGGCTGCTCTGTGAGGTGGTCCTTGTGGTGGCTGGAGAGATAGGTTTTCTTGCTAAAAGTCAAGGGGCAACGGGGGCAAAAAAAGACATTGAGTCTTGAGAGTTTCACTGGATGAGAGTTGGATCTGGTATCCAGGCAGGGGGCTCTAGTGTTGGGTGCCTGGGTCCTGGTTAAAGGAGCTTGGTTCTTAAGTACAGGTGGCTGGGACTGAGCCACTGGTGCTTGGTTAACATCCACAAGCCCCTGGATGGACCTCCGGCTTCTGATGATGGGTGTCTGGAATCCAGTGGGGATGCCTGGAATCCTCACGATATGCTCCTGATTTCCAGACACTGGCTCCTGGTTTTGGTGTATCTTCTGGTGGCGTTTGAGCTCAGACTGGTCCCGGAAGCTCTTCCCACACATGGAGCATGAATGGGGCCGGTAACCCAAGTGGACACGGCGGTGACGACTCAGTCCAGAAGCATCACAGTAGGTCTTATCACAGAGTGAGCAACAGAAGGGCCTCTCCCCAAGATGCATGCGTTTGTGGTCACTGAGGGACTTGGGACTCCAAAACAACTTCCCACACTGGCTGCAGCTGTTAGTCCACTTGGGGTTGTGAACAAACTGGTGGTTATAGAGGTAGCAGCGCCTACTGAAACACTTGCCACAGGTGTGGCAAGAAAAGAGTGGCCTAGCCCGAGATGCTTGCAACACTGGGGTCCTGTTTGTAGACCCAGCTGAAGCAGAGGCAGGATGCTGGCCAGCCCTTCTACAAGCAAGGGAGGTCTTCTTGTCATCACTAGTCCCCTCATCTCTCAGTCTCTGATCTTGTTCTCGAGGTCTCTCCTCCTTGCCTCCTGTAGTGAATAAGGAAGAACAGCACAAGATTCACCATGGGAACCCAACACTAGCTCTAACCCAAGCCACTTCCTCTCTCGGCTCTTGCTCTCCCACCCAACATTCATCTTTACTCTTGGACCTCAAAGGCTAGAAATAAGAAAAAAAAAGTTTGGCTTTGGCTTTTCAAATTAAAAGCAAATAAAAATTTAACTGGAATCTTTCAACAGTGTCAGAGATCTAAATTTTAACCTATAACCACATTTTTTGAAATCCATTTCATTTTCAATACTGCTTACACTCCCATAGACACCCCACAGACACCCACAGGTGACCACATAATACATCATGCACAGTGAGGTACTTGAGAGTGAAAAGAGGTGTTATTAACATCAAGCTGGGATGAGAACTATAAACCAGGACTGTTCTGGCAAACCGCGATGTGTGGTCAGCCTAGTCTGATACCTCTCTCAACTCTTTACCCCCAAGAACAAGCCTCCCTTGTTCCAACACAGCATCAAGCTTATCTCCTTAGCTTTTCTTTTCTCTTGGAAAGAAATGTATTTTTCTTTTCATATTTTGAAATTGAAATTCACTGCCAAATCCTCAAACGTGTCTAGCTTCTGGAAGAGCAGGAGAGGCTCAGGGAGTATCTCTCTCTCTCTGAGTGACAGTGACATCCAGTCTCAAGGACTGGATCTCGCTATGCTGCCCAAGCTAGTCTTGAACTCCTGGCCTCATGCCATCCTCCCGCCTCAGCCTCCTGAGTAGCTGGGGTTATAGGTCACTGTGCCTAGTGGAAAGAACTTTTTAATCAGAGCAGTATCACAGACATAAGCAATCATGTAATCTCTCAATTCCTGAAAACTGAAGTCATTCACTTGTCCTGAAAGGCTTCACTATTCATCTTGAGGCCAAGGGAATTTAGTCTATGATCACAGGACCTTTTCCAACTCCAAGTCTGACCAGGTGGGAAGAGGTAAGCTAGGAGAGGATATACAGAACCTTGATGCTCTCAGTCAGCTTTACATCTTGCAGAGGTTATCTTCCTCTCTCCTTTGCAATTCTTTTTTAAGTCAGAGTCTCACTCTGTCACCCAACACACTCACAGCCACCACAGCCTTGACTTGCTGGTTTCAGGCAATCCTTCCACCTCAGCCTTCCAGGTAGCTGGAACTATAGGCGTGCACTACCATGCTCGGCTAATTTTTTGATTTATTGTAGAGAAGAGGTCTCACCAAGTTTCCCAAGCTGGTCTCGAACCACTGGATTCAGGCAATCCTCTTGCCTTGGCATCCCAAAGTGCTGGGATTACAGGTTTGAGCCACCATGCCCAGCAGCAATTCTTACCTGAAAGAAGGCGTTCTCTGTATGTGAGATGGAGATGTGTTCTCCACTGTTTCTCTTCTTGCTCAAGTTTGGTGATCAGATATGGTTTATGCAGAAAGATTCTGGCTGATATGTGAGAACGAGAAAGAGTTGAGTTGGTCCCAGGCTTGGCCCCTAGATGTCTGATGAAGACAGCAGGTTACCCTCTGTATCCTTCATTTTAGAACCAAAACCGGAGCTGGGTGCAGTGGTTCAAGCCTGTAATCCCAGTGCTTTGGGAGGCTGAGGCAAGAGGATTGTGTGAGTCCAGGGGTTTGAGATCAGCCTGGCCAACTTGGTGAGACCTCGACTCTATAAAAATTTTTTTAAAATTAGTCAGGCATGGTGGCACATGCCTGTAGTTCTAGCTACTTGGAAGGCTGAGGCAGAAGGATCACTTGAGCCCAGCAGGTTGAGGCTGCGGTAGCTGTGAGCATGCCACTGCACTCCAGCTTGGGTGACAGAGGGAACCTCCAACTCAAAAAAACAAACAAACAAAAACAAAAAACGGCATACTTGGCTGGGCACAGTAGTTCACACCTATAATCCCAGCACTCTGAGAGGATTGCCGGAGCTCACAGGTTCGAGACCAGCCTGGGCAACTTGGCGAGACCTCATCTCTATGATAAATCAAAAAATTAGCCGGGCATGGTGGCACACGTCTGTAGTTCCAGCTACTTGGAAGGTTGAGCTGGAAGGATCACCTGAGCCCACAGGTTCGAGACCAGCCTGGGCAACTTGGAGAGACCTTATCTCTATAATAAATAAAAAAATTAAGCTGGGCTCAGTGGCTCAGCCTGTAATCCCGTGCTTTGGGAGGCTGAGGTGAGTGAATTGCTTGAGCCTGCAGGTTTGAGACCCGCCTGGGCAACTTGGCAAGACCTCATCTCTACAATAAATCAAAAAATTAGCCGGGCATGGTAGCGCACGCCTGTAGTTCCAGCTACTTGGAAGGCTGAGACGGAAGGATCGCCCAAGCCAAGCAGGTCAAGGCAGCGGTGGCCAGGAGCGGCCACTGCACTCCAGTCTGGGCGACAGAGTGAGATTCCAACTCAAAAAAAAAAAAAAAAAATTAGCCGGGCATGATGGCACACATCTGTAGTTCCAGCTACTTGGAAGGCTGAGGCAGAAGGATCACCTGAGCCCAGCAAGTCAAGGCTTCAGTGGCTGTGAGCGTGCCACTGCACTCCAGTCTAGGCAACAGAGTAAGACTCCAACTCAAAAAAAAAAAAAAAAAAAAAAAAGAACCATAACCAGGGACATGTAGCTGCAGGGAGGAGACATTCAAAAGGCCAGCTCCTGGTAAAGTACCTGGACCATAAGAGTGACTTACTAAAAACTCACTGGTTGGACTAATAGGCAAATTTTCTATTTTGAGAATACTGTCATCATACTACAAATGTTATCTTTGCCTTCATGTAGGCTTCCATTTCTTCTCTTTACCACTGAACTTAGTGACCCAGATCTTTCACACCTAGTAGGTATAAAACCAGGGGTCAGTGAAACTAATTGTGAGCTGATCTAGCTACCCAGTGAAACTAGATGTTCCAAGGCCCTTAGTAGAGGGGGCTTGTTGAGGGAAACAGAGCCTCTTACCCACAGATGCCAGGTTCTTAAAGGTTTCCGACATAACATCCTGGTAAAGGACCCTTTGACTGGCATCTAGATATTCCCACTCTTCTTGGGTGAAATTGACTGCCACATCCTCAAAGGTAACTGGATTCTGGAAGAGTAGGAGAGACTCAGGGAGTACACACACATACATACAACCACACACATACATAAGAGAGTGACATCCAGTCTCAAGGTTCAGAAAGTTTAAACCTAAGTGAAAGCTAAAACCATGGAAGGAAGAAAGAAATATAAAAAGTCAGTTGCAAAGCCAGCGGCTATGAAGTACAGAAAGGAAAGGAAGGATGAAGAGAAAGGATGAAAGATTGGGGGGGGGATCGTGGGGATAGGGAGGAAGATACACAGACTATAAACAGGAAAGAAAGTAAAAGAAACAAGGTTGCCACTCTGATGAATTTCAGGATGGCATGGAAATGGAGAAAGGTCTTGCAGCTCCTTTTCCTGGGTGCTGTTCGTCCTGGAATAATCTGAGATCTCATTTGACCTGTGGGCAGTAGTATGGATGAAACAGCTCCTGGAGTACAGGACCTGGTCGCTCCCTCTCTCTAGCTTGGTCTCCTCACCTTCACCCATGACTCCCACCAGCAAGCTCTCTTCATGGCTTTCTGCAGGGAAGCTCCCATCTCATCCACCCATGGGAGCATCTTCTGTACAGGTTCCACTGGCTTCAGGTGGTTAAACACCTCTTCCATGGTGTGTCTTTCTAGCTTTGTTTACTTCTGGCCTGGCTCACAGAGATGACTGGACTCCTTCCTGGGGCTAGCTACCTTTCAGTAACTGGGCAGATGAAGAGACCCTGCAAAGGCCCCAGGGTTTGGTATGGTTTCCAGTGACAAATGTATCTACTCCAAGGGAGTGTATTCCTTTTTTGTTCAGCTGTCCAAATTCTCCTCTTCCACAGTTGAGAACACCTTTGGTTCCCTCAGACGCTGGGCCACAGAGTTCAGGGACCTGGCCAGTCTGGCTCAGCTGCTATCATCCAGTAATGCCAGGTGGGGACGTTTGCCTTCTGCTCCACCCTGTTTTTAGATGCCTGAGGTCAGAGAGATACAAAACATATCAGCAAGAGGGAGAGTAGAAAACAACAGGTTTCTTACTAGGTCAGGGAATGCCAAAATTTAAACCCCTGTTCTGTGCCACTGACTCCTCTCAGCAGTGAGGTTACAATCACTTGCCCCATCTTAATGACCCAACACGCAGAGATGCCAAGAAACTTGTCAAAGGACACTCTTTACATTTTTTCTTTTTTAGTAGGACAGGGTCTTACTTTGTTGCCCAGACTGGAGTGTAGTAGATACTCATAGGTACAACCATAATACAATATAGCCTGGAACTCCTGTGCTCAAGTAATCCTCCCACCTCAGCCCCAAAGTAGCTGGGACTACAGGGACAGGCCACCACACCCGGCTCAAGGATGCTCTTGATTCACAGAAGAGTTAGTGTTTAAATCTTAGACTAAGCTGGGCTCGGTGGCTCAGCCTGTAATCCTGCATCTTGGGAGGCTGAGGTGAGTGGATTGCCTGAGTCCGCGGGTTCAAGACCCGCCTGGGCAACTTGGTGAGATCTCATCTCTACAATAAATCAAAAATTAGCCAGGCGTAGTAGCGCGCACCTGTAGTTCCAGCTACTTGGAAGGCTGAGGTGGAAGGATCGCTGGAGCCCAACAGGTCAAGGCTATGGTGGCCAGGAGCGGCCACTGCACTCCAGTCTGGGCGACAGAGTGAGACTCCAACTCAAAAAAAACAAAATAAAATAAATAAATCTTAGACAAAGTACCACTGAAAGTAACTAGGTCTGGGTCTGTCACAAATCACCTTGAGTGAGTTGCTCCATTCTCTCTCTGACTTGGTTTCATCAGAAATGTGAGAATAAAGGAGGCATTCTCTAAAATCCTTCCCAGAGCATATATATATTCTGTGACCTGGATTTTTAATGTATCTGAAGTTTTGCTTTCTCTGGTTTCAGTTACTCATGGTCAATTATGGTTTGAAAATAATAAATGAAAAATTTCAGAAATAAAAAATTCCTAAGCTCTAAATTGAATGCCATTCTGAGAGGCATGATGAAATCTCTTGCCTTTGTGTTCCTGCCCTCTCAGGAAGTAAATTATCCCTTTGTCCAGCATACCCATGCTGTGGACATTATCTGCCTGATAGTCACTTTAGTAGCTAACCATTTTGGTTAGCAAATCAACTTTCTCAGTATTGCAGTGCCTGTGTTTAAGTGCCCTTTTTTTTTTTTTTTTTTTTTGAGTTGAAGTCTCACTATCACCCAGGCTGGAATGCCCAGCTGGTCTCGATCCTCTGGGTTCAGACAATTCTCTAGCCTTGGCCTCCCAAAGTGCTGGGATTACAGGTGTGGGCCACCAAGTCTGGCCAAGTGCCCCTTAATTTATCTAATAATGGCCCCAAATCACAAGAGTAGTGATGCTGACAATTCAGGAATGCCAAGAAAAGCCATAAGGTGTTTCCTTTAAGTGAAAAGGTAAAAGTTCTCAATATAAAGAAAGGAAAAAAAAACTGTATGAAAATACCTACAATAAGGTATTTTCTTGTTCACATAAATTTTATTAGAATATGTTGCTAGCCGGGCTCGGTGGCTCAGCCTGTAATCCCGCGCCTTTGGGAGGCTGAGG
>NW_007260570.1:447912-461714 GCF_000164805.1 Carlito syrichta | reverse complement strand
AAAAAAAAAAAAAAAAAAAAATGTTGCTATAATTGTTCTACCTTATTATTGTTGTTAATCTCTTTTTATTTTTTTAGTTAGAATCCCACTCCGTCACCCAGGCTGGAGTGATGCTCATAGTCACCCCAACAAGAGCCTGCTGGGCTCCAGTGATCCTTCCCCCCTCAGCCTTCCAAGTAGCCAGAACTACAGGCGCATGCTACCATGTCTGGCTAATTTTTTTTTATTTATTGTAGAGACAAGGTCTCACCATGTTGCTCAGGCTGGTCTCGAACCCGCAGGCTCAGGCACTCCTCTCGCCTTGGCCTCCCAAAGTGCTAAGATTACAGGCTTGAGCCACCGCACCTGGCTGTTGTTAATCTCTTACTGTACCTAATTTGTAAATTAAACTTTATCATAGGTATGTATAGAAAAAAACGGCATATGTACAATTTATTACTATTGGTGATTTCAGGCATCCACAGGGAGTCTTGGATGTATCCTCCTGTGAATTAGGGGAACTAATATATAGATAGATCCTTGAAAAGAGTAATACTGTAACAACACAGCAAGGCTCCTGATAAGCCCAGTATTCAAGTTCCCTGCTCACTGTCAGTTGGAAGTCTCCTCTCTGATGCAAATATGGCTGAAAGTCAGCCTCGCCTCTTCCTGCCGGCAGCCCCTCATCCTCCACATCTCCCCTCCCTGGAGATAGAAAAGAATAAAGACAAAAATAAATAATGTGGGGGGGGGGGGCAGAAGACACTTTGGGAGACTGAGATAAAAGGATTGCCTGAGCCCATGGGTTTCCTCAGCCTGGGCAACTTGGTGAGATCTCATCTCTAAAATAAATTAAAAAATTAGCCGGGCATGGTGGCACACACCTGTAGTTCCAGCTACTTGGAAGGCTGAGGCGGAAGGATGGCCTGAGCCTAGCAGGTAGTGGCTATGGTGGTTGTAAGTGTGCTTGTACTGCACTGCAACCTGGGAGACAGAGTGAGACTCCAACTCAAATAAAAAGAAAATTAAAAAAAAGAAAAAAAAAAAAGAGATAAAAATCTGTTAACTTTTATATCTTTCACTTTTTGGAAAGGGCAGTGGATTTGAAAATACCAGCAAGGAAAAAGGCATTTGAGGAACAGAATTCATTGTAATTGGGTCCCTAGAAAGTTGCCATGTAAGCTATATTCCTGGGATATGAATTTGATTTCCTTCCTTCCTCCCTGTCTCTCCCTCTTTCTTCTCTCTCTCTCCTCTCTTCCCTTCCTTTCGAAACCATTCACATCCATTTTGTGAGTGTGCAGATCTAGGCCTATTCTTGCACTTTCCATCCAACCACACTTCAAACAGCCTCAATAACAGTGCCCTCAAGGACCTGGCCTTCCAATTCTCCAACAGGGAAGAGCCTCTGCTGTCTTCAGTCCTCTGGATGGCACTTGCTGGTAGCAGGATGAGGTCGTTGCTGCGGGTTCTAACCCTCATAGGGATTGAATCCCTGGAAGCTGCTTCTCCCATCCCTCCCCTCTCCCCGGGCACATTTACCTCCCATGGAACTTCCTTCCTCCACATGTCCCAGAGCCCAACCCGGCTAGAAGGTGGAAAGAGGCTGGGTTAACTCATCAGATTTCGCTGTCAGGGCTTGAGGTCGCATGTGGGCTTATCTGTCCCACTCTTCCAGAATGTAAATCCCCCGAGGGAATGTGTCGCCATCTTCCAGTCCTTTGAATGCACCCAATCTCTCTCCAACTCGAAACCCTTTAGTAGTTTCCCACAGAAATTTTGAGAACGACTGGAATGCCCAACACACCTGCCTGGCCCCGTGGCATTCGCCCTCGACGTCCCCAGCCCCGGTCGGAACTCCTGCCGCGTGAGTTTTTCACTCTCTGCCAAGGAAAATAGCCCTCCCGCACTCGCCTCTCTTAAGCAGCCCTCGGGTCCCTGCTCCGGCCTTCAAGGATCCTTTTCAGCCACTGCCCTACCGCTGCCGTCCAGACCGAGAACTCCTGGTGGGCGCTCCTGGCCCCGGCCTAGTTTGCCACAGAGCGCCCAGCTTTCGCACCCCAGCACTGAAGCTTCTCGCGGGCAGGAACGCAGACTTTTGCTCACCTTTGCGTGGCACAGCAGAGGTTTACAGTAACAACCACTGAACGGGCTTATGTGCTCAGAAATGATCCCATCAGTTGGGGCCGCCTTGCCCGATGCTGGGATACTGACTCTCAATACGTGCCAGGGGTCTCTCCTCGGCGCCAAGGCCCCAACGTGCCCGGAGTGGACAGGATACCAGACCACACCTGCCGAATCCAGGTTTCCCCGCAAACCCCCAGAGGTTAGAAGCGCCTCCAAGATTGGGGCGCAGTGCCTCCCCCGTCTGCGGAAGGGGCAGAGGAGCACGGACAAACACCCTACGCCAGCCTGCGCCGCCACTAACGCAACTCCCCGCCGCCACCCTACTCACCTGGACGCACGAGGAGGACGGCGACCCAGAGGGGCAGGGTTTCCCGGGGACTAGCGGCTACGGTGCTCCAGCCGAGCACATGCCATCCGCAGCGTCCCCGCCCCAGCCCCCCACTCCGGCTCCGCCCCGCCGGGGCTCCATCCACTTCCGCTCCCTCCCAGGCGGCCCGCGACCTAGCATCTCACCCCAGCTGGGATCCTGCTGAGTGGGCCGGCCAAGATAAAGAGTTCCCGTTCTGGCTGAGGGGAGTGGATTGCCTGAGCCCGCAGGTTCGAGACCCGCCTGGGCAGCGAGACCTCATCTCTACAATAAATCAAAAAATCAGCCGGGCGTGGTAGCGCGCGCCTGTAATTCCGGCTACTCGGAAGGCGGAGGCGGAAGGCTCGCCGGAGCCCAGCAGGCGAGGCTGCGGTGGCCGGGAGCGGCCACTGCACTCCAGTCTGGGTGACAGAGTGAGACTCCGACTCAAAAAACAAAACAAAACAAACAAACAAAAAAACCCATGCCAATACTTATTTTTTAATATATAAGTGATAATGCAAAATGGAATATGATAAGTGCTAATTAAATAAAAATAAAATAAGTGTGATTTCAGCTGCTCTGGTCAAAAGAAAATACATCACTGAGAAGTGTTCAGTTGGGTAAGTGGTGAGAACTAACTAGTCGACTTTACCTGAACATGGTCCTTCTCCCCCGCTGTATCTGGTATCCACACATCGTTTAAGTCCCATTGCGTGTTCCCTTCCTTTGCTTTTCTAAGATGCTATGTGCCTCCACGTCCCATTCTGGGCATCTGTGACGGCCTACTTTTTTTTTCCTTTGGGCTCTAGGTGATGGTTTTTGGTGCTTGTGTTGTTTTAGTCGTAGGTAATTTAGTCCTCATTTTTTTCCTAAAGTCAGTTAAGACTAACTAGGAATAAGGGCCGGGCATGGTGGCTTACGCCTATGATCCCAACACTTTGGGAGGCGGAGGCAAGAGGATTGCCTGAGCCCAGGGGTTCGAGATCAGCCTGGGCAACCTGGTGAGACTTCGTTTCTACAACAAAAATTTTAAAAATTAGCTGGGCATGGTGGCACATGCCTGTAGTTCCAGCTACTTGGAAGGCTGAGGCGGAAGGATTGCCTGAGCCCAGTAGGTCGAGGTTGCAGTGGGCATGAGTGTGCCACTGCACTCCAGCCTGGGTGATAGAGTGAAACTCCGACTCAAATGAAATCAATCAATCAATCAATCAATCAATCAGACAGACAGACCAGGAATATGAAGGAGGATCTGACCCACTTGCATGACCGTGCTTCATTTGCTTCACCCTAATTCCAGCTCTGATTCCAAATCACTCCATTTACAAAATTGGAAGGCCAACCCCAGACCACAGTTTACAGATTTGATTTAATCCCCAAATATTGAGGATAAACAAAGATATGGGATGAATAGAGCACTCATTCAAGAAGCATTAGACCATGGGTTTGGAAGAAGGGGTCAGGAACAGACTCAGTTCATCTCTGTCTCTTTCAGCAGCCTCAGTGCATTACTTGGTTCGCTGTAGATAATAAATATTTGCTCAACTTGGTGAGTTACAGGAGTTTATTATCCAGGCAAGAAAGTGGCCCCACAGGCACTGTGATTGATGCAATGTGAAATCCTAGATCAGAGAAGAAACCAGGCAAGGGAAACCGACTCAACTCTCATGACAGAGACTAAGGAGCATTCTGAAATGGGTGAGGATAGAAAAAAAGGAAGAGTGAGGTGTAACAAGACATGAGCAGATATTGAGGTTTGAGTGTGAAAAGAATGAGTTGGAGGAGGAGGGCCATAGGGGGCTGGGTATTGTGAGACCCTCTATGTATGGAGTCTGGGTTATAAAGGCTCTAGGGGTCTGGGTTGATAGAACTGAGGGCTGATATGAAGAGAAAAATGAAGACTTCCTGGTTCTGGTCTTTGTAGTTCCAAATACCAACACAAACCCTCAAGCTACCATCCAGATTAGTGAGGAAAACCCTGGTCTGAAGGATCTTAGAAATAGCCAGGATACTATTTAGGCAGCTGTCTTTGTATCAACTTCCTAGTTCAACAACCACCCCAATTCTTCATAAATAGGCAATAAAATGGCCTCCATTCCCACTGTAACAACTAGTACTAAGATTCATTTTTGGTGGGCAGAAGTTTCTGCCCTCTTTCAGAGGTCAACCTAAAAAAAAAGATACTGGAGAAAATTATCTCTAAATATGTTGAGTTTACTCAGAAATAAAAAAATAAGAATTATGTCAGGTGCAGTGGCTCACTCCTGAAATCCCAGCACTTTGGAAAGCTGAGACGTGAGAGGATTGTATGAGCCCTGGGGTTCGAGAACAGCCTGGGCAACTTGGCGAGACCTCGTCTCTATAATAAATCAAAAAATTAGCTGGGCATGGTGGCGCATGCCTACAGTTCCAGTTACTTGGAAGGCTGAGGTGGAAGGATAGCCTGAATCCAGCAGGTCATGGCTGCAGTGGCCATAAGCGTGCCACTGCACTCCAGCCTGGGCAACAGAGAGACTCCAACTAAAAAAAAAAAAAAAAAAAAGATTGGAATCTGAAATGCATGGAATGGCAAGCCTTCAGTGCATCAGTGAAAGAAGGGTAAAGGGAAGCTTCTATTAGCAAAAAAGGAGAGATTTACACAAGCTGTTTAGAAACAAAGTTTATTGGTTCTACAGGATCACAACCAGAGTGTTATCAGTTCATTGGTGGAGATGCCATTACTGAGCAAGTGTTCTTCCAACAGTGTCTTATCTGAATTATTGCAGTCCTAAAGAATGTCTAGCCCTGGAGCACTGGTTCATGCCTGTAAGCCAGTGCTTTGGGAGGCTGAGGTGGGAGAATCTCTTGAGGCCAGGAGTTGGAGACCAACTGGGGCAACATAGTGAGATCTCTGTCACTATAAAAATTTTGTTAAAAATTAGCCAAGGGTAGTGGTATACGCTTGCAGTCCTAGTTACATGGGAGGATGAAGTGAGATTAATTGAGCCCAGGAGCTAGAGGCTGCAGAGATCTATGATGGTGCTACTGTACCACTCCAGTCTGGGTGACAGAGTGAGACCCTGTCTCTAAAAAAAAAGAAAAAGGGTCAGCTGTGGTGCCTCAAGTCTGTAATCCTAGCACTTTGGGAGGCTGAGGCAAGAGGATTGCCTGAGACTAGAGGTTCAAGACCAGCCTGAACAACTTGGTGAGACCTCATCTCTACAATAAATCAAAAAATTAGCTGGGCATGGTGGCATGTACCTGTAGTTCCAGCTACTTGGAAGGCTGAGGCAGTCCTGCAGGTAGAGGTTGTGGTGGCTTGAGCGTGCCACTGCACTCCAGCCTGGGCAACAGAGTGAGACTCCAACTTAAAAAAAAAAAAAGAATTTCTAGTGATAAACCTTGTCAAAGCAAGCAGTGATGCATAAAGGACAAAGAAAGGATGTCTTGACAAGTTTTTAGAAAGTTCTTAGAAACTGTTCATTTCGCAGACATGTAAGCATGAGCCTCCTCTCCTTCATGCCTTCCTGACCCTGCTTTGTCTGGATCTGACAAAAGTGATTTCATTCTAGCATCTGCAACGTTCACACACAAATTTACAGAAATGCAGAGGGAATGTGAAAGGAGGGAAATTCATAATAGCTTTGGGCAAATCCAGTCAAGTCCTTAAACTTTATCTGGTTCACCTGGGAGGTGAAAGGTGGGGAAGATAAGGAAGTGGAATGTTAAAGTTTGTTAAGGGAGAATGGCAAAAGCTTCACTGTCTCACAGCTCAGTCTCTCCTGCAGTCTGCCGAGTCAGCCTTAGATCCATCTGGGGACAACAGTAAAAGGTCTCAAGTTTTTTGCAGTGGGCCCTAGCTTAAGCCTTGGCCCTCTAGGGAAGATTTCCCTGAGACAAAGTACTGTGAGAAATCAGAGGTGTGTATGCAGGCTCGCTTATAGAACTGATGAAGGTGATCCACTGGCAAATGAGAAACTTACCTAAGGAACCTAGATAAAAGCTTCCAGTCAGCCCAGTGGCCCTGGAAAATTCCCCCAGCCCTTCTATTGAAACCTGATGAGAACTTAAGAAATGTTAACTTGGTAATGGGTGGACTCCTCATTCGAGGTTACCTGGTGCAAGTCAAGCCAAGTCGGCCTAAAGGCACAAACCCCATGGCCTCAGGAAAACTGTGGTTGCTGAAACAAAGGGTTTCCAAGGTCAAAATAGATGGTGTCAGCCACCAGGATCTTGCTACCCAATATAGAGCACAGGTTGGGCCAATAACATTGAAAGCTTGTCATGCAGCAAGAAACTGAAAGTAAATGTAACTTTGTTTAATGTCACAGAACTGCTCTCTCCCTCCACATCCTTGATCCTATTAGCTCCCTTTACCTCACCTCAGACACTTTAAGGAAAAAGACTATTCTAATGGGAAACACATTTACTGTGATAGGCAGAATTTTTTTTTTTTTTGAGTTGAAGTCCCACTCTGTCGCCCAGACTGGAGTGCAGTGGCCGCTCCCAGCCACCACAGCCTCTACCTGCTGGGCTCCGGCGATCCTTCCGCCTCAGCCCTCCAAGTAGCTGGAATTACAGGCATGCGCTACCACGCCCGGCTGATTTTTCTGATTTATTGTAGAGATGAGGTCTCGCTGCCCAGGCGGGTCTCGAACCTGCGGCTCAGGCAATCCACTCGCCTCAGCCTCCCAAAGGCGTGGGATTACAGGCTGAGCCACAGAGCCCGGCTGATAGGCAGAATTTTAAACATGCCCTCTCCCCTCAAGATGCCCTCCCCCCTCAAAATGCCCTCCCTTGGGCATCAGTATAAGTCAGATACTGATCTAAGTACAGATGCTCCTCAATTTAAGATGAGGTGATGTCTTAATAAACACATTTTTTTTTTTTTTTTTTAGTCAGAATCTCACTCTTGCCCAGGCTGGAGTGCAGTGGCATGCTCATGGCTAGCTCAGCCTCGACCTGCTATGCTCATGTGATGCTTCCACCTCAGCCTTTCAAGTAGCTGAAATTACAGATGTGAGCCACCACGCCTGGCTAATTTTTTTTTCATTTATTGTAGAGATGAGATCTCCCCAAGTCACCCAGGCTGGTCTTGAACCCCTGGGTTCAGGCAATCTTATCATCTCTGCCTTCCAAAGTGCTGGGATTACAGGCATGAGTCACCACACTCAGCCCAACACATTTTAAGTTGAAAATATATTAAGTGGAAAATGCATTTAATACACCTAACCTACTGAACATCTTAGCTCAGCCTAGCCTACCTTGAACATGCTCAGAGGACCAGCCTGGGCAGCAGTGAGACCTCGTCTACAAAAAAGTTAAAAAATTAGCCAAGCACGGTGGCATGCACCTATAGTCCCAGTTACTCAGGGGGCTGGGGCAGGAGGATCGCTTGAGGCTAGGAGTTTGAGATCAGCTTAGGCAACATAGCAAGACCTCTTCTGTACAAAAAATTTTTTAAAGTAGCTAGGTGTAGTTGCACATGCCTATAGTTCTAGCCACATAGGAGGCTGAGGTGGGACGATCACTTGAGCCCAGGAGTTCAAGGTTAGGATTATGCCACTGCATGCCAGCCCGGGCAGCAGAGTGAAACCAAGTCTCTAAAAAAAATAAATAATAGTAAGATAATCTTAATTTATCCAGTATGATACACTGTACAGTATTGGCTGTTTACTCTGCTGATCGCATGGCTGACTGGGAGCTATGGCTGGCTGCTGCTGGCCAGCATCAGAAGAGATTATCATATCGCATTTTTCTAGCCCAGAAGATCAAAATTCAACAAAATACAGTTTCTATTGAGTGCACATTGCTTTCACAGCATCATAAAGTTGAAAACCCATAAGTTGAACGATCAAAAATCAGGACCACCTGTACTGCTATTTAGGGATTTTGTAGTTGTAATTAAAGTCGCAAGTCAATTGACAACAAAATAGAGAAATTGTTTAATCACATGAACTCCTAAAGGCAGGAAAAAATGAAAGACCGAAGAGAAATTGGAAAAATACAAAGCAAAATATTAAAGATACCATCACTGGCTTTCAAGATAGAAGGGTCATGAGCAAAAGAACACAGAAAATCTCCAGAAACTGAGTAACCCTCAGCTGATAGCTATCAAGGAAACCAGAACCTCATTCCTACGATCACTTCTCTCTGTTCCCCTTTCTTCATGTGTAAATTATACCTTTCTATAAGCAGAAAATTGCCTAAAATTTAAGTGTTTTCTGATCAGGTTGTAAAACAGGCACCTCTGTAATAACCATCCATGTGGAAAAACAGCAACCCTACCTATAAACCTCTGAGTCACTCCTCTAGCAAAACCTCCCACATGGGTGTCCCCTAAGCTACTCCTTTTTATTCTTCATATCTCTGGTTCCTCCTCCACCAATCCTTTGGCTTCCCTCCCCTTAATGTCCCTATTTTCTCCCTATTTCCACTTCTCAAGTAGCCTCTCCATCTCCCTAGGCCAATACTCTGGGGATTTCCTTACCCCTCTCCTATTCCAGGGATGTAGAGTTGGGTGTTGGTCCCCAGGATGAGGTGTATTTATCCCTGGAAACAGGAGCCAAACAAGGGACAGTTTGTGTGGCCCACCTCCGACCTAGGAACCAGCTGTCATAGCATGGAGACCTCACTCTGCCCTGAGGAAGTGTACAGTCACTTAGTGGAGAGGAACCACGGAATGGAAGCGCCCCTGTTGTGTACTTAGTTCTGTCCAGCTGCTGAGAGCCAAGGATGATCCTGGGAAGGTCTCGACTTAAGGAGGTCAAAGATGAGCTCCGGTCTTCTATTCTCAGATCTGTGGTCACATGGGTGTCGCTGCTCTGCTCTCTTGGATTTGGACTGAACAATCCAAAGAGGACTAAGCTGTGGCCTAAACTGGACAGAGATGGCTGACCTGGAGGCTGGGCAACAATAAGGGGGGATGAAGATGCTTTCTGAGTAGCCCTGGACTGCACAGAAGGCAGAGAGCGTTAACGGGAAAAGGGGAGCTGTTCTGGCATGAGAGTTGTCATTAGGTTCTTATGTTCTCCTTTGGAATGAATTTGCAAACATACAGAGAAGTGGGTTAAGCAAGTAGCTTTATTAAACAAAAGAAGAGTACACTCCCAAGAAAGGGGGACAGGCAGAAACAGTCTACAAAAAGCTGCTGCTTCTGCCCCCAGGTATTGTTGAGCTATAACTTTTATTCTTGTGGGTGTTAAGGAGTTGGTTTTTCGGGGGGGTTTTCCTAGAAATGGATGGGGTTTTTTTTTTGAGTTGGAGTCTCACTCTGTCACTCAGACTGAAGTGCAGTAGCCACTCCCAGCCACCGCAGCCTCGCCTGCGGGGTTCCGGCGATCCTTCTGCCTCAGCCTTCCGAGTAGCTGGAACTACAGGCATGCGCTACCATGACTGGCTAATTTTTTGATTTACTGTAGAGATGAGGTCTCGCCAAGTTGCCCAGGGGGGTCTCGAACCCATGGGCTCAGGTAAACCACTCACCTCAGCCTCCCAAAAGCGTGGGATTACAGGCTGAGCCACCGAGCCCGGCTGAAATGGATGGGTTTAAGACTGAATTTTTGTTACTACTCCCTCCCATAGGGTAGGGGAATTTCAGGACTCTTACCAAGACTGTCATGGTGGGTGGAGATATTGTAAAATCACATACTAATGATGTTATAATGAGCATATAATGAAGGTAAAAGTGGGTCGTGGTTATCTTAGGTCAACCTTGGCTACTTACATGCATGCTCTAGGGGGTCTCTAAGTTCCTGCCTTGATGGTCAGCTCTTGATTGCAAGCATCCTGGATAAAAAGATTATACTACTGTAGGTGTTTTTGATAAGGGTCTAACAGTTCGATAGGTGTAAAGTTCGATAGGTGTAGTATAGCTAGGCTGCTTACTTGCAGGTGTGGTTTAGCAAGGGCTTAAAACTTTCCTACAGTCCTAAAGTGTTCCCTAGCCTACTTCATTAAAAGGAGAGTTCCAGGAAGGAATCCTCCCATTTGTGAGATTTCTATTTCTTCTCCCCACAACCCCTCTTGACGGTCCCTTGATGACAACAATCTGGAAAAATGAAAAGTAGTTAATTTTTGCTTCCACTCTCTAATTCTTTACTGAGAGCTATTAGGAAAAAAAAACCTTTCTAACTTTAGAATACTTTTCGGTTTACAGAAAAGTTGCAAAAGTCATACATAGCTCTTGTATATCCCACATTCAATGTTCCCTATTATTAACATTCTTTCTTTATCATACATTTGTCACAATTCATGATACAATATTGACACATTGTTACTAATGCCTACTTTATTTTTAGATTTTGCTACCTTTTTCTAACATCCTTTTTTTGTTCAAGATCCCATCCAGGACACCACATTACATTTGGTCACATTCACGATTCCTTAGCCTCCTCTGCTTTGTGACAGTTTCTCAGACTTTCCTTGTTTTGGATGACCTTGACATTTTTTTCACCTGTGGTCCCAGCTACTCCAAAGGCTGAGGCAGAAAGATCTCCTAAGCACAGGAGGCTGAAGCTGCAGTGAGCTATGATTAGGTCACTGTACTCCAGCCTGGGCAAGAGTAAGGCCATGCCTCAAAAAAAAAAAAAAATCATATACTGCAAGTTAGACTTTCAGGGCCTAGTCATTCATTCTCAGATGAAGGTATGAATGGGAAATTAAAGATTGAACTATAGGAATTTCATCAAAATAACCTTGGAAAGTTGGGAAACAAGGAGGAGAGAGGCATATTAGAACAATTCCTCATTCACCACCATTTTCCAACCCTGGTCTTCCCAAATGGAGAAACTAACATTCATGAAACAATACAGACTTATGTTTCACAAAAATCATAGCTCTGCATAAATGTTATGAAATATTATTCTCACTTCACAGATGAGGAAACTGAACATCAGAGAGGATAAGCAACTTGAACAAATGCAAGACAACTAAAAACAGCTAAGCTAGTTTTCAAGTCCAGAACTAACTTCTACTTCTGTATCTGATTCAAATGGGAATATTCACTGAACCTTAGGGAGCTATGAATTATCATTTTTTTAAAAGGGTACACTTAAGCTGAGCGCAGTGGCTCACATCTGTAATTCCAGCACTTTGGGAGGCAGAGGCGAGAGGATTGCCTGAGCCCACGGGTTTGAGGCCAGCCTGGGCAACATGGTGAGGCCTCGTCTCTACAATAAATCAAAAAATTAGCCGGGCATGGTGGCACGTACCTGTGGTTCCAGCTACTTGGAAGGCTGAAATGGGAGGATCACCTGACCTCACCAAGTCGAGGCTGCGGTGGCCATGAGCATGCCACTGCATTCCAGCCTGGGCGACAGAGTGAGACTTCGACTCAAAGGAAAAAAAAAGTTCACTTAAGAGACATTATTTTAACATAAAAGGCATTGAAGCCTTACTAGTCTTTTATTTTTCCTAGTTGACTTCTCAAAAACGGTGGCACAGCCAAGAATTTTCTTTGATATGGTTTCATAATTGTATTCACTTCTTCTCCATTCTGAGACTTTTCCATAAGAATATTCACTTTAATCCGACTTCTGTGTGGCTGGAAAAGTGGATATGCAATAACTCTTTCAAACTCTTTTATTTCTTTCTTTATTCTCTCATGCTTCTCATGTGTAGGTGGCTGGCTTTGGCTTTTTCTCAAGATTCTTTCCTTTAGTCTTTGCTCTAGAAGTTCTCTCCCTTGAATCATGCGTTCCTGGTGATCTTTGATTTGCATCTGTTCCCTCTCATTTACCTGCTTTCTTCTCTGTGTGTCCTGTATGCCATGCCCTTCTGGTATAATTTTTGGTAATGTTGTCTCACAGGGAGGTCGAAGTACTTGTCTACATGTTTTGTTTTTAACTTCTCTGGCCGGACCTGTTCGATGTATGTGCCTTTCTATGTGTTTCAACTCTCTTTCAGGTACCAAATAGTACTGTTTGCGTCCTTCTATGCTTTGGATTGTTTTCTCCTCCATATTCTTCTTATCGTCATTGCCTATCTCTTCCTTTTTCATCATTTCCACTATTCTTTTATTATAATAAGACTCTGCTTTGGCGAGCCAGTAATCAAGAGAAAGAGCTTGCTCCCTGCAGAGTGTTTCATACTCTTCTTGATATTTCTGAGTTACCAACTGCCTTGCCGCTGTTGTGTGCACACCACCTAGATTCTGTCAAAGTGAGGGTCATTTTACAATGTGATCATCTTTTTCCTTTGAACACATTTAAACAGGAGGCTACCCTCCCTACTGACATCAGGAAAAGCTACATGCTTTTTTATTTACTTTAGTCTAATAATTGTAATTTTATTTCTGTTACTCCCAGGTGAGCCAGTGAGCTCTGAAAATATGAAATACTCACAAATCACTGGGCGTGGTGCTCACACCTGTAATCTCAGCACTCTGGAAGGCCAAGATAAGAGGACTGCCTGAGCTAAGGGGTTCGAGACTAGCCTGGGCAACTTAGCAAGAACTTGTCTCTATAATAAATAAAAAAATTAGCTGGGCATGGTGGCGCATGCCTGTGCTTCCAGCTACTTGGAAGGCTGAGGTAGAAGGATCACCTAAGCCTAGCAGGTCGAGGCTCTAGTGGCTGTGAGTATGCCACTGTACTCCAGCCTGGGTGACAGAATAGGACTCCAACTAAAAAAATAAAAATACCCACAAATCAAAAACTAGTTTTAAAAACATATTGTGTTGGGAATTTTCAAAATGATACTTTGTTTTGTAACTGTGAATGTATCTGGGAAATGTCTTCCAGTGTAGACATACCACATGTAGGTGTCACTTGGGGAGAAAAATTTTAAACCTAAGATTCCCTCTCCGAGTAGTTCCAAAGTGTATGATGTGAAGTTAATTTATTTACCGAGATCTTTTTCTCCAGTGGGGACTGTTGACCTGCAGCAATCCTAGGATCTTCAGATGATTTAGCCCAGGCCAACCTGGAAGATAAAAAAGCCAAGGTAGATTAGAAAATGGCAAGTGTTAGAACATAACTGCTAATATTTTCTGAGTAAAGGGACAAAATTGTGTTGGCTAAGACCAAGAGTATTTCACAAAGGAAAAATGTGCTAATAGGCAGGACTACATCAGGGCCATTTCCCCCATGGGAAACCACTGCATTTTTTTTTTTTTTTTTTGAGTCAGAGTCTCACTCTGTTGCCCAGGCTGGAGTGCAGTGGTATGCTCATGGCCACTGCAGCCTTGACCTGCTGGGTTCAGGCAATCCTTCTGCCTCAGCCTTCCAAGTAGCTAGAACCACAAGCACACGCCACTATGCCCAGTTAATTTTTTTATTTATTGTAGAAATGAAGTCTTAAGCCAGGCTCAGTGGCTCAGCCTGTAATCTCGCACTTTGGGAGGCTGAGGTGAGTGGATTGCCTGAGTCCG
>NW_007260570.1:439413-447892 GCF_000164805.1 Carlito syrichta | reverse complement strand
ACAATAAATCAAAAAATTAGCCGGGAGTGGTAGCACGCGCCTGTAGTTCCAGCTACTTGGTAGGCTGAGGCAGAAGGATCACCGGAGCCCAGCAGGTCGAGGCTGTGGCCGGGAGCGGCCGCTGCATTCCAGTCTGGGCGACGGAGTGAGACTCCAACTCAAAAAAAAAAAAAGAGAAATGAGGTCTTGTCTAGTTGTCCAGGCTGGTCTCAAACTCCTGGACTCAGGCAATCCTTTAGCCTCTGACTCCCAAAGTGCTAGGATTACAGGCATGAGCCACCGTGCCTGGCCTCCACTGCATTTTTATGGTGAGAATAATGAATGTTCTTTTAAGAAGAAGAGGATCCTTCATTTCATATGAACTACAAGCATACTTCTCCTGTGGATTCAGCTTGAACCATTCTGAATCTTGCATTAGGGGTTGCAAGTGGGAAGAGACAGGTTTCTTGATGAAGTGTTGCTCAAGAACATCTATGTCAGATCGCTCAGTCCTCAAGTCTCCTCTATCTTCTGAGATAATTCTAGGCTCCAGTTTGATCAGTTCATTCTCTTTCTGCAGTTTCTTGATCCGGGCCCTCTCTGCCTCTATGAGCACATACAGCATCTCTGCCCTTCAATGTTTTGTTCTGAAATTCAGTTCTTATTTGATCGCCCACCCTTCTGCTTGCCAGCTTTAGACTGCCAATCACCCTGCACCCTAAATCCAGTATGAGACCATTTTCTGTTGAACTCTTTAGGATGGGAATCTGTGGTTAGTCTGGGTTTATTTATAGGGCAGGCTGATGGCAACACAAATGAAGACTAACAACTTTTATGTGTCATCCCTGGTCTAATGTGAGTTTACTGTGAGGTCGTATTTAAGCCCCTGAGGATGCCTGGCACTTCATTTCTGTGCCTTTTATATCATTTATAGTTAAAGGTATAGGCTTCAGAGTCTGACAGGGCTAACTGTGAATTATAATTCCACCATTTCCTAATTGTGTGACTCAGGGCAAGTCATTTTACTTCTATGTCAGATTTTTCCTCTACAAAATGAAGATATAAGACCAAAATCTGCCTCTCAAGGTTGTAAAGAACAAAACTGAATTAGATAGAAAAAGCTTGGCAAGTTCTCAATAAAAAAGAACAGTAGTAGCCGGGCTCGGTGGCTCAGCCTGTAATCCCGCGCCTTTGGGAGGCTGAGGTGAGTGGATTGCCTGAGCCCGCGGGTTCGAGACCCGCCTGGGCAGCGAGACCTCATCTCTACAATAAATCAAAAAATCAGCTGGGCGTGGTAGTGCATGCCTGTAATTCCGGCCACTTGGAAGGCTGAGGCGGAAGGATCGCTGGAGCCCAGCAGGTTGAGGCTGCGGTGGCCGGGAGCGGCCACTGCACTCCAGTCTGGGTGACAGAGTGAGACTCCAACTCAAAAAAAAAAAGAACAGTAGTTATCTGTTGTTCATAGGTCAAATCCCTGACTATAGTCTTTCTGGTCTACTCTGTCATGATGATTTTTACCTTCCTCTAAACACTTAACATTTTTAAATTCTGCAACTCACTTGAAAATAATCATTGTTTGCCCTGTGATATTTGTAGTTATATGTCACTTTTAACATTTTTAGGCTTATAAAGGATGGTAACTATATTTTATATCTACAACTATAATGATGTGTCTATGCTATTGAAGAGGATCTGATATCAAATAATCAGTCTCACTGACCTCTTAGGCACTGTCTTACTTGCCTATGTATACCTCTTTTTGAGATGGAATAGGTGCTCAGTAAATACTTTATATTTTGTTCCTTTTCTGCATTAGAATAGTTATTCAACTCACAGTGGATATGTGCTGAATGTTAGTTATTTTAAAAAGGGAATGCTGGGGAGGGTGGAAGGCTAGTTTCAATGTCCATTTTCAAGGCAGACAGACACACAGGTAAGTGAGAATAAAAACTGCCTACTATCATCAGTTCAGTAACAGATCTCCTTGTAAGGCAGACAAAATGACAATGACAGGCAAAGTTCACAGTTAAATAACGGTGCTTGTCACTTCAACAGCTCACTGAGAGTTCTAATCCCTTCACTGTGGTGTTCTATTATTGCAGAGAAGGACAGAGGGGATCCTCTCCCAAAGAAAGACCACAGCTTGTGTCCTTCAGAGGAGAAAATAATGACGGCTCCAGAACGTTGATATGGAGAAACTTAGCACAGTTAACAGGGTGGGTAGTGGTGGGAAGGCTGAAAGGAAACCAGAAAGATCAACTAGAAGCTGTGCCTTCAGGAAAAGTTTCTGCTTAGATAATAAGTTATAGGTGAATGAAAATAGCAATATTTTCTAAAGATAGTTATCCTCATGTTTAATAAAAGACTAGGGAAATGTCAGTTGTCCATTTAAGGGACGACGATTTAGAGTTGCATACTTGGAAGGCGGGAGAGGAGGTAGGCAGTACCGAACTGAAAGCCATATTCGACCTATGCCTTATGAAATCCTACGTGAGGAGCTCCCTTGAGTACTGCCTGTCCCTTTCATCCGGCAGGAGCCGATGGAAGGGGAAGCCCCCAAGTTATTCTGTTCCATCACCCACAAAGTTCTGAGCCCCTTCCCAAGTGTTCCGCTTCATCCAGCTTCCTTTCGTCCCCTGGGGCTAAGCATATCTCCTCACTTCCGGTCCCTTTAGAAGCCAACTCGGCCGGGAGCGGTGGCTCACACCTGTAATTCCAGCACTTTGGGAGGCAAAGGCGAAAGGATTGCCTGAGCCCACGGGTTAGAGACCAGCTTGGGCAACTTGGCGAGACCTCGTCTCTACATCAAAAAATATGCCGGGCGTGGTGTCAGGCGCCTGTTGTCTCAGCTACTCAGGAGGTTGAGATGGAAGGATCGCCTGAGCCCAGCAGGTCGGGGCTGCGGTGACCGTGAGCGTGGCACTACAGCCTGGGCGACAGCGGGACTCTGACTCAAAAATACATACATAAACAAACAAATACATACATACGTACATACATACATACATGAAAAAAGAAGCCAACTCACCTTTTCCAATCTCCCTGAACTGCCCCCAAAGCAAGCGAGGCACGTTGGGCTCCGCAGAGAGCCCACGTTCAACCATCTGAAACCAAAGAACACTAAAAGTGGAAGTTCCAAAATGCTTAGCTTTGTTTATATCCACTGCGCAGCCGTAGAAGGACAATACCGGATCAGGAACGACGGGAGTTGTAGTTCTGTAACGCGAAGACGCCGGTTTGTGGTAGTTAACACAGTTTTCAGGCGGACTCCCTCCGCGACTGGATCCCTAGAGGATGTGAGACAACGAAAATAAATAATCCTGATTGGGCGCTAGTGGTGGAATTATATGGAAGCGCAGCACCAGCTTTCTTTCTTTTATTTTTTTGAGTTGGAGTCTCACTCTGTCGCCCAGACTGGAGTGCCGTGGCCGCTCCCGGCCACCGCAGCCTCGCTGCTGGGCTCCGGCGAACCTTCCGCCTCAGCCTTCCAAGTAGCTGGAACTACAGGGGTGCGCTACCACGCCCGGCTAATCTTTTTTTTTTTTTTTTTTTTTGATTTATTGTGGAGATGAGGTCTCGCCAAGTTGCCCAGGCGGGCCTCGAACCCGCGGGCACAGCCAATCCGCTCACCTCGGCCTCCCAAAACGCTGGGATTACAGGCTGAGCCACCGAGCCCGGCCAGCACCAGCTTTCTTACTCGACGTCTCAGTACCAGGGTGAAATGCGGGGCCTCCATCGCCCTCCAAAGAGGTCTACCGCAATGATCTCAAGATGAGGTTCGCGCTTGATTATGTCGTCACAGCCAATCGTGAGCCCGAATGCATGACGCTCCAGCCCGCCAGGCGCTCGCTGCCCGCCGCCGGCGCTCACGAAATTGGCTTACCCTTCTCGCCTGTGCCAGAAAAAGATCAAGTCCCACAGTACCCGAAGCTGGCTGGGGATTTCGGTCGTTTGGGCTCCTTGGTCGTAGAGGGAGGAGGCATTCGTGGAAGGAGGGGGTGGGTTATATGCGCGTAGGTCCTGAGACAGAATAGAAATGACCCCTGGGTGGGGAGCGGGGAAAACCTCCTCTCTCTTTTGTTGATAAACTTCTCATTCGTTTCGCAGCCCTCGACCGTAAGTCTGCCATGGACCTTGCCAGTACCTGCTCCAGTTTTCAGTCGGACTTAGATTTCTGTCCAGATTGCGGCTCGATCCTACCTCTGCCCGGGGCTCAGGATATGGTCACCTGTATTCGCTGTGGCTTCAACATCAACGTTCGGGGTGAGGGGCTTGTACTCAGTAGCCCTGGCTTAGGACCCTGGGTCAGAAGCTTAGGAGACCTCGAGATCGGTTAGATGGGGAAAGGGACCCTAGAGTGGAGATCAGGTACTTGTACATTTGGTCGGGGAAGGAAACCTGAAGGGAAAGATGTAAGGGTTTCCTGATCTAATCAGGGGGTAGAGGAGAGGTTTCACGAGTGTCAGCTTCCCCTGCTTGTCTCCACAACCAGTTCTTTCTTTCCTGTGCAGACTTCGAGGGGAAGGTTGTGAAAACTTCATTTGTATTCCATAAGCTGGGGACGGCCATGCCTAAGTCTGTGGAGGAAGGGCCTGAGTTCCAAGGGCCTGTGGTAAGTTGATGAGATCAAGGACTGGCTCCATAAGGTGAGTGGGAAAGAATTGGAGGAGTGATTGCAGAGATAAGTTTTGTATTCAATTCCAAGAAGGAAGAGGAGTGTGATAACCGGATTCCTGTGAAAAGTAAGGGGATATGCAGGCCTCTCTAACCCACTGGTTTCTTTTCAGATTGACAGGCGCTGCTCTAGATGTGGCCATGAGGGAATGGCATACCACACCAGACAGATGCGTTCAGCAGATGAGGGGCAGACTGTCTTCTACACCTGTACCAACTGCAAGTACGTAGCCTTTCACCTTCCTCTACCCTTCTTAGTCTGTTTGCTATTAATAACTAAACAAATCCAGTGACTTATTTTTGGTACTAAACAGTTGTTTCCTTTGCTCCCATCCCTCATTTCTTTGTACTTCTGGTAATGAGATTTGTGCTCATTTTATATTTTTAAAAATTACACTTTTTTTGATGTTTTTATAACCAGTGAAATAAGCTTTTAAGATACTTAAAGGGAAATGAAAAAACACATAAGACAGGTATTGCTTAGTGGTCCACATTTTATGCTGGAATCTTCAACTGCATTCAGGGTAGCTTTACTTTGGAGAGAATTAGTCATGTATGAATTAGAGAACATGAGCTCTGAATGGTTTTTAGACTTTTGTTTTTGATGTTCTGTAATTCCACTATAGTATATCAAAATGGGTTTTCTTTTATTCTGTTTGTTGGACTTTCTGAAACTGAGAATGGATTTTTTTTTCATCAACCTTGGAAAATGATCAGCCATTATCTCATTTAACATTGCCTTTGCTTCATGTTCTCAACTCTCACATTCTAGAGCTCTAATTAGTTATTTATTAGACCTCTTCTATCCTTATTTCTCTCACCCTGTCTTTCCGCCACCCACATTTTCTGCCTTTAATTTCTTTCTTTTTCTTTTCTTTTCTTTTTTTTTTGTGTTGGCATTTCACTGTGTCACCCAGGCTGGAGTGCAATGGCACACTGATGGCCACCGCAGCCTTGACCTGCTGGACTCAGGCGATCCTTCCACCTCAGCCTTCCAAGTAACTAGAACCACAGGTGTGCGCCACAACACCCGCCTCATTTTTTAATGTATTGTTAGAAACAGAGACAGGGTCTCACCAAGTTGCCTAGGCTGGTCTCAAACCCCTGGACTCTGGCATTCCCAAAGTGTTGGGATTACAGGCCTGAGCTACTGTGCCTGGCTTCAATTTATTTAAGGATTATTACTTTTTTTTTTTTGAGTTAGGGTCTCACTCTGTTGCCCAGGCTGAAGTGCAGTGGCATGGTCACATCTCACCATAGCCTCAACCTCCAGGGCTCAAGTGATCCTCCTGCCTCAGCCTGCTGAGTAACTGGGATTACAGGTGTATAACATCATGCCTGGCTAATTTTTTAATTTTTTTGTAGAGACATGTTGCCTGGGCTGGTCTTGAAATCCTGGGCTCGGATTACTGCTACTTCTTCATGTTATTATTATTTTGAGTTCACTTAATTACTTTTCAAATCTCCTCAATCTGTGTTTTAATAATCCTCAATTCCAGCCAGGCGCTGTGACTCAGCCTGTAATCCCAGCACTTTGGGAGTCTGAGGCAAATGAATTGCCTGAGCCCGCGGGTTCATCTCTACAATAAATAAAAAATTAGCCGGGTGTGGTAGAGTGCGCCTGTAGTTCCAGCTACTTGGAAGGCTGAGGCAGAAGGATCACCGGAGCCCATCAGGTGGACACTGGGGTGGCCAGGAGTATGCCAATGCACTCTGGCCTGGGCAACAGAGTGATACTCCAACTCAAAAAAAATAAATGAAATAAAATAACAAAGAAAAAATAATCCTCTGTTCCTTAATCATATTTTTAAGTTGTTCTTTTTATTCTGTAAATGTATACTAAAAATATTAGGCTGAGCTGGTCTCGGTGGCTCAGCCTGTAATCCTGCGCTTCAGGAGGCTGAGGTGAGTGAATTGCCTGAGCCTGTGGGTTCGAGACCCGCCTGGGCAACTTGGCGAGACCTCATCTCTACAATAAATCAAAAAATTATCTGGGCGTGGTAGCCCGCGCCTGTAGTTCCAGCTACTTGGAAGGCTGAGGCAGAAGGATCGCCGGAGCCAAGCAGGTCGAGGCTGCAGTGGCCGGGAGCGGCCATTGCACTCTAGTCTGGGTGACAGAGTGAGATTCCAACTCAAAAAACAAAAAAAAATTAGGCTGGATGCAGTGGTTTACGTCTGTAATCTCGACACTTTGGGAGGCTAAAGAGGGAAGATAGTTTGAGTCCAGAAACTGGGATTACAGCAAGCTGTGATTACATCACTGCACTCCATTCTGGGCAATATATGAGACTGCATCTCAATAAATCAATAATAAATAAATACACATTAAACATGGTTGTTGTATTCTCTGTCTGACATTCTGACATCTACAGATTTTGTGTCTGATGCTGCTGTCTTTTGTTTCTGCTGACTCAGGGTGTTTTTTTCTTTGTTTTGTGAATATTTTAATGTAAACTTGGGGCTTTAGAACCTGAACTGTGGGAATTCTTTGAAGTCTGGGATAAATGTTATATTATCAGCATCTGTGTTTCCTTTTTTGCATGCCTTGAGGCACTACCAATCTGAAATTACTGTAAATAAATTCTTGCTGGGTGCGATGGCTCACGCCTGTAATCCCAGCACTTTAAGAGATGGAAGTAAGAGGATTGCCTGAGCCCAGGGTTTCAAGACCAACCTGGGCAACTTGGTGAGACCTCATCTCTACAATAAATCATAAAATTAGCTGGGTGTGGTGGCACACGCCTTTATTTTCAGCTACTTGGAAGGCTGAGGAGGAAGGATCACCTGAGCCCAGCAGGTTGCGTCTGCAGTGGCTGTGAGCATGCCATTGTGCTCCAGCCTGGGCAACAGATTGAGACTCCAATCAAATAAATAAATAAACAAACAAATAAATAAATAAATAAAATTGGCTTCAGGTTTTTTGGAGCAGACAGGTAGGATGAATTTAAGCTGCAAGTCCACATAAGAACCGGCTTATCGTCAGAAATGTTTTTCTCCCTCTACCTATTGAGACAGTTAATTCCTCCTCTACAGTTGAATTCTTTTTTTCTTGTTCACTTTTACAAAGAAGGATAGCCGTTTAGGAGTCCCAGATTTATGCAGGGGATCTCCGATCAGACAGTACTGATTTTGTCTCTGTCTTTCTATCCTCTCTGTGACTGTCAAAACAGTATTAAGGGCAGTGTAGTATAGCAGAGGCTTCCATTTTTTTCTCAGCTGCCTGGATTTCTACTTACACATCACTTTTAATGAGTATGAAGATCGACTTTCTTGCCATCTCATCAATGGATTAAAAGTATTTATAGTCAGTTATATCTTTCAAGGATATTTTTTCCCAGACTGTGGCTTGCCTTTTTTTTTTTTTTTTTGAGTTGGCCTTTCACTCTGTCACCCAGGCTGGAGTGCAGTGGCACACTCACGGCCACTGCAGCCTCGATCTGCTGGGCTCAGGTGTTCCTTCTGCCTCAACCTTCCAAGTAGTTGGACCTATAGGCCTGCGCTACCATACCTGGCTAATTTTTTGATTTATTGTAGAGATGAGGTCTCGCCAAGTTGCCCGGGCTGGTCTCAGACCACTGGGCTCAGGCAATCCTCTCACCTTAGCCTCCCAAGTGCTGGGATTACAGGCTTGAGCCACTGCACCAGGCTTTTTTTTTTTTTTTTGTAAGCAGAAGTTTTTATAAGGCCCAGTATATCATTTTTTTTCTTTTATGGCTAGTGGTCTTTGGGTCCTAAGAAATCTTTGCATACTGCTGGTTATATTTCATTTTATATATATATATATATATATATATATATATATATATATATATATATTTTTTTGTAT
>NW_007260570.1:437053-439393 GCF_000164805.1 Carlito syrichta | reverse complement strand
TGAGTTGGAGTCTCACTCTGTCACCCAGACTGGAGTGCAGTGGCCGCTCCCGGCCACCTCAGCCTCGACCTACTGGGCTCCAGTGATGCTTCCGCCTCAGCCTTCCAAGTAGCTGGAACTACAGGCGTGCACTACCATGCCTGGCTCATTTTGATTTATTGTAGAGATGAGGTCTCACCACGTTGCCCAGGTGGGTCTCAAACCCGCAGGCTCAGGCAATTCACTCACCTCAGCCTCCCAAAGGCATGGAATTATAGGCTGGCCACCAAGCCCGGCTCATTAGATAATATTTTTTTTAACCCAGCATTTTTAGTTATCTTGAAGTTGGAATTGAAGGATTGTTTAGGGAAGCTAGTACTCCATGATGTCATAAATTAAAATTATTTCTTGATTATTTAATTGAATATTTCATCGTTTACTGTTAGAAATTCTTCTTTTGGTCAAATATAACAAGTTCTTTCTTTCCTCATAGGTTCCAGGAGAAGGAAGACTCTTGACCTTCTTGGGCAACTCTATAGACCCTACCTCTTCTTCCTTAGATGGTGAAGGATGCTGGACTCTTAGATGCTTTGTCTGTCTCTTCTGGCTGCAATATTTTGCTCCCAGAGGAGAGTAAGATCATCACATGGAAATTATCATTGTCCCTGGCGTACACCTACTCCTAGTTGAGTTTCTTTATTAAAATTATATTTTTCTTTAAGACCTTGATATATGTATATCACTTATAATGTTTTGTTCCAAAAGGAATTTAGATGAACTTATAGAGATATATTTATATGAAAAAAAGGGGGGGATAAAGGACATAAAAGTAGACCCAGAACCAGGTGCGGTGGCTCATGCGTGTAATCCCAGCACTTTAGGAGGCGGAGGTGAGAGGACTGCCTGAGATCAGAGGTTCAAGACCAGCCTGAGCAATACAGCAAGACCTTGTCTCTACAATAAATAAAAAAATTAGCAGGGTATGCTGGTGCATGCGTGTAGTTTCAGCTACTTGAAAGGCTGAGGTGGAAGGATCACCTGAGCTCGGCAGGTTGAGGCTGCATTAGCCGTGAGCATGCCACTGCTCAATTCATTGCTTTTGAGTCCTCCAAAACTTAACTGACTTAACTACTAATAGCCTGCTGTTGAATGGAAGTCTTACCAATAACGTAAACAGTTGATTAACACATATTTTGTATGTCATATGTATTATATACTATATTCTTAAAGTAAGCTAGAGAAGAGAAAATGTTATTTAAAAACATGAGGATGGTGGCTCAGCCTGTAATCCCGCGCCTTTGGGAGGCTGAAGTGAGTGGATTGCTTGAACCCGCGGGTTCGAGACCCGCCTGGGCAGCGAGACCTCATCTCTACAAAAAATCAAAAAATTAACCGGGTATGGTAGTGCGCGCCTGTAGTTCCAGCTACTTGGAAGGCTGAGGCAGAAGGATCACCTGAACCCAGCAGGTCGAGGCCGCAGTGGCCATGAGCATGCCACTACACTCCAGCCTGGGCAACAGAGTGAGACTCCAACTCAAAAAAAAAAATGAGGAAAAGAAAATATACTTACTACTCATTAAGTAGAAGTTGGATTACCACAAAAGTTTATTCTTACTGCCTTCATGTTGGGTAGGCTCAGGAGGAGGAAGAGGTGGGTGGTCTTACTCTCTTACGGGTGGCAGAGGCAGAAAAATATAAGCGAACCCAAGTAGTTCAAACCTGTGTTGTTCCCAGGTCAACAGTATATTATATTTATCTCAAGAATAATTTTTTTTTTTTTTTTTGAGTTGGAGTCTCTGTCGCCCAGACTGGAGTGCAGTGGCCGCTCCCGGCCACCGCAGCCTCGACCTGCTGGGCTCCGGCGATCCTTCCGCCTCAGCCTTCCAAGTAGCTGGAATTACAGGCATGCACTACCACGCCCAGATAATTTTTTGATTTATTGTAGAGATGAGGTCTCGCTGCCCAGGCGGGTCTCAAACCCTCGGGCTCAGGTAATTCACTCACCTCAGCCTCCCAAAGGCGCGGGATTACAGGCTGAGCCACCGAGCCAAACTTAAGAATAATTTTTAAAATGGACACTTACAGTAGGTATATACTGGTATCATTTAGTATCAGATTTTTTCGGTTTGTCTAAATCTATATGCTGAATAGGTCTATATCTATATGCTGAATAGGTCTATATCTATATGCTGAATAGGTTAAGATTGTTGTTGCCTCTCACTATCCAAATTCCTAGTTTTTATTTCCCTAAACTCAGGAACCAGATAGATTTAGATAGTGTGGGAGTACTTATAATTGCTGTTTTATTTTATTTTATTTATTTATTTTTTTGAGTTGGAGTCTCACTCTGTCGCCCAGACT
>NW_007260570.1:434967-436961 GCF_000164805.1 Carlito syrichta | reverse complement strand
CCTTCCAAGTAGCCGGAATTACAGTCATGCACTACCATGCCCGGCTGATTTTTTGATTTATTGTAGAGATGAGGTCTTGCTGCTCAGGCGGGTCTCGAATCCGCGGGCTCAGGCAATCCACTCACTCAGCCTCCCAATGGCGCGGGATTACAGGCTGAGCCACCGAGCCCGGCTATTGCTGTTTTATATTAGCCTCATTCCTGGGTCTACTTTTTTCTTTTGAGTTGGAGTATTACTCTGTCACCCAGGCTGGAGTCCAATGGCATGCTCACAGCCACCACAGCCTCAAACTGCTGGGCTCTGGCGATCCTTCTGCTTTAACCTTCCAAGTAGTTGGAACCACAGGTGCATGCTACCATGCCCAGCTAATTTTTTGATTTATTGTAGAGATGAGGTCTCGTCAAGTTACCTGGGCTTATCTCAAACCTGTGGGCTCAGACAATTCTCTCACCTTGGTCTCTCAAAGTGTAGGGGTGAGCCACCGTGCCCAGCCTGTTATAGATTCTTATTTCGAAACGTAGAAGGAAAAAGATAAAAGGAATCCCACTCCAAAAAGATAGCCAAATTATACTGTATGTATATGTGGCCATATATGTGTGTATTTTTATTTTTTTGGAGTCACACTCTGTTGCCCAGGCTGGAGTGCAGTAGCACGCTCATGGCCACTGCAGCCTTGACCTGCTGGGCTCGGGCGATCCTTCCACTTCAGCCTTCCAAGTAGCTGCAACCACAGGCCCATGCCACCATACCCAGCCAATATTTTGATTTATTGTAGAGATGAGGTCTTGCCATGTTGCTCAGGCTGGTATCGAACCCATGTGCTCAGGTAATCCTCTTGTCTCAGTCTCCCAAAGTGCTGAGATTATAGGCGTGAGCCACTGTGCCCAGCTACATTTGGTTTTTTAAATAGACTGACTATACTATATCTGAATTGTATCTTGGTTTTTCCAGTTTGAACCAAAACTTTCAAGGGAAACAGTTACATAGTCCAGTACAGTACAAAACATTCAAATTTTTATTCTGGGAAGCAGTTTCCTACATTCCTTGACTTAAATGGTGTTCAAGGGCTTAGAATAATAATGATTATCTTGTAACTGTGTGGTTCTTTATATATTCAGAGCTCTCAAACACACTATCTTGTTTGACCTCCACAGCAACTTGGAGAACGGGCAGGGCAGTCTTCCCCACTATACATTTGAACCATTCTGACAGTTGACTTTCCTGATCCATTCCCAGAATGTGAAATGAATGTGTTCATATTTCTACCCTACTTTAAGCCTTTTTCTGACCTGTAACACTAATTGGGTTAAGTCCAAGTTTCTTAGCAAAGCATACAGGACCTTCCACATAACCACTGTATACTGTCAAGCATCATCTGGCACTCCCCTTAGATCCCAGAAGTATAAAACCCCATTTTCCTTAGTTCACACAACTATGACTTTGTAAGCCGCTGTCTGATCTTAAATCCATTCGTCTACCTTCCTGGTTCTTGTTTTACCACTTTCTTTTGCTTCCTAAGAAATGTGCACATATTTTTATAAAATGGCCTATATTATAATCTGCGTAATCTCTGCTTAATTTTACCCATCTCCACCCCAGAGAGAATATGTTGGCAGTCTGTAACTAAATTCAACTTCACAGATCAGACGTCTATGTTAATGACCCAATGTCTTGTATTTTTGTTAGTTCAGAGCATGCCTGTCTTTCCATTACACTGAGAGCTAAAAGGCAAAGTATGCGCCTCCATCTTCAAGGCCCATCAGTGGCTGGGTTAACTCAAGTTGAAGGTGTACTAAATGCCTTGCCCAAACACCTGTAGGCACAGAACGCGGGCTTGGAAACTACAACGCTTGATTTTTAATTGTTTATCCAACTGCTCCTTGGTCCAATTTCTCATTAGAGAAGCCCAGATCAAACGATAAGGAAATGGTAATAGGCCAAGATGGGATCATTACTATTGCCCCTTAAGTTTTCCTTGCCCGTCCACGTACCCG
>NW_007260570.1:429986-434813 GCF_000164805.1 Carlito syrichta | reverse complement strand
GCCCCCCACGACCCGCGCGCGCCTTCTTCATTCGACTGTGCGAGCGCCCCCCGCCCTTGACCCTCCCTCCACCGCCCACACCCGCAGTGACGCCCCTTCCGCTAAATTTCTCTTTCTCGCAGCGCCTGCGCGCTGTCACCTTACGGCGGAACTACTCCGGCGACGCCTGCGCCTTGATGCATTTGGCGCTGGGGAAGGGAAAAGGGGGACTGCAGAATGCGTCACACCCGGAAGCAGAGAGCCGGAAGTGGGGTTGGACCGGTTATCCCCAGGGGTGGGGAAGCGGAGGCCCAGGAGGAGGGGGAAAAAGAAGGCGGAGGATCCTGGCTACTACTCTGCATTCGATACCGTTTCTCTTAGACCGCAGAGACACAGAAAAAGGGAAGGGTGTCTCATTCTCCTTCCTCCCCTCCTCCCTCTCCTCAGCCTTAGCCATGGCCGAAGCTGGGGCCGGACTGAGTGAGACCGTCACTGAGACAACGGTTACCGTGACAACCGAGCCCGTGAGAAAGGCGGGGGGTGGGGGGGCGGTCCTGTTTAGGGGTCTGGGAGAAACCGGGAGGGAGGGGACAGGCTTAGGGGAGTTGCTGGAGGGGCTGGGCCTGGGGATATGGGAGGTGTGGGGTTGAATATCTGGGACTGGGAGAATCGCGGGGTATTGGGAACTGTTTGGAGTGGCAGAGATGGTGCAGGAGGTTGGTCAAGGGACAGTTAGGATATAGGTGATGCTGCATGGGGTGGTGGTGTGTATAAGTAATGAATGAATAGAAAATTGGCGATTAGGGAGCATTGAAGGTGTTGAGAGGAAATGAGAGGCGATGTAAGAAAGTAAGGTTAGAGGCCAGCTTATCCATAAATATTATCAATACTTACAATAAATGCTTGTTGAATGGATGGATGTAAAAGGAAATAGAGGGAATGAGGAAACAAGAAAAGGAGATGAAGACAGTATTTTGAAAAATCAGAGGGGAGATGTAAGTTGAGAAACAAGTAGCATTTTTGCAAAAACAGGTTAAGTTTGCTTTCAAAGGGAGAAGGTTGCATTGAGCTTAATAACCTCTGGATAAGGGAGTTTAGTAATTTGTAATTTAGTAGTAGTTGTTCCCAGAGATGCCACAATGTCAGAGAATAGGTGAATAAGAAGGAGGGAGGGCTGAACTGGAGAATGAGAGAGGAGAGAATAAAGGTCTTTTAAAAAAAAAATCAGAAAAAGAATAGAGGATCTGGAAAAAGAAGGGGAGAACAAAGATTAGGTGCTGGGTACTGAGAAAATAAGTTTTCTTAGATAATTTTTTAAAATTATAAAGATATGGGGTACGATTCAGGGTTAGGTATACAAACGTTGATTATGGAGGTACCCTTGTTGATGAGGTATGCCTCTCCCTCCCCTAGCAGTTTCCCTCACTGCCATTCCCACCTCCCAAAGATAATTTTCATGTATTAATACTACCAAGGATGATTTGGGGAGGAAGATGGAAAAACAGCGGGAATTATATTTTCCTTTGAAGATTTTCTAGGAGCTTCCCTAGGTTAGGAATTGGGTCTTCTCTACAGGTGGTTATCAAGCACAGGGAATAATACCTATTAGTATTCAAGGGTCTCCCTAAGGTCAAAGGCCTGTTTTATTCATCTTCTCTCAGCACTCACTTCCTCTGGTGCTATGCCTATGGTACTGATTGAGCTGGGTAATAGAAAGGAGGAGGTCCTCTGTGAGGGAGTGAGAAAAGTCAGTAGGAGGAGACTAGGTAGGTATGCCCATCCCTGTCAACCTTCTAGGAGAACCGGAGCCTAACCATCAAGCTTCGGAAACGGAAACCAGAGAAAAAGGTTGAATGGACTAGTGACACTGTGGACAATGAACACATGGGGCGCCGCTCATCAAAGTGTGAGTAATTATTAGCCCACAATAGCCCTGGAGTTCTGGCTCCCTTCTGCATATCTTGTATCTAGTCACATCTACTAGCCTTCCAAAAGCCCCCAGATGTTCATAATTCTGTCACTTTCTTGGTGGTTCTTTTTCACTACGGAAAGAAGCTTAAAGTTAGAGGGAATGAGGTAGGGAGGGGCTAGAATGGGGATGTTCCAAGACCTAGTAAGAGGCTTCACAGATAGGAGAAGTGGGGTTTCAGATTCTTGGATCTTTAAAATGACAAGGGGTTTGGGTGCCTGAGTCCAGGGCGTGGGCCTGGGGAAGCTGAATCTTAGAAGGTAGGAGGAGACAATGGTGGAAATAGGAATGTTCACTGAGATTGAGTGGGAATGGAACTGACTATACGTTTTACTCTTCCTCCTTTTTAACTGGGCTCCTCCCTCCAAATCTAGGCTGCTGTATTTATGAGAAACCTCGGGCCTTTGGCGAGAGCTCCACGGAGAGTGATGAGGAGGAAGAGGAGGGCTGTGGTCATACACATTGTGTACGAGGCCACCGCAAAGGACGGCGTCATGCAACCCTGGGACCGACCCCCACCACCCCTCCCCAGCCTCCTGATCCCTCCCAACCCCCTCCAGGGCCAATGCAGCACTAAATTCCTCTCTCCCTCACCATTCCTGTGTCTGTCTGGCCCTGAATGTGTCCATGTGGCTACTTCTCCAGCCCCTACCTTTCCTCTCCTCTGCGTGATAGAAGGAAGAGGAAGAGGAGGTGGACAGAGATCTGGAATTCTGACTTGCTGCTATTTCAGAACCCAGGCTTCTGGGTTCCCCCAGTTCTCATTTTCTCCTCCCTCAAATTCTCCTCTCTCCAGAGACCCAGGCGTCTTGGTCCCAGTCTCTTCCTTTTGTTCTCACTGCCAAACTGCCTATCCTGGGATCTAGTTATCTTGGCCCCCTGCACTCTCAACTTGAGTAGCAAACACTTAAATTGGATTTTCAGCAGTCGCAGCTTTCACTGCCAGAGTCCCAGACAGATTCCAGGCAATCTCACCTCAGCTATGCTTGTTAATCCTGGTTTAGAGCTCTTCCACTAAGGTATTTAATCCTAATTCTTAAGTCCTTGCCTGTGGGTTATGGGATCTCATAGGAGACCCCAGGCCTTTCAGCCCTTCTCCTCCTTTCTACCTTCCTTATGCTCTCAAGAGAAGTTAGGAGAGAGGTCTTTGTTGTTCTCACCTCTAACAGAAAATGGAACAAGAAATAGTCGTATACTTTCTCCATACCCTTATGTGATCTGGGATTTCTGACAATGCTGACTTGGTCACTTAGAGCCAACTATTTCCTCAACTTTTGGTCTTTCAGCTTCACAGACAGATCCAGCATAGTCCCAGGGGTCTGGGTTCCTGGGAGAGGAAGGAAAATGGAGGAGCAATGAGATGGGGGTATGTCCCCTAGCTACTCTTGTACCCCTTCCTTCCTAGGCTTTGATGTCTCTGCCAACCTGAATGTCCAGCTCTCTCACCCCTTACTGGGATCTGGTTATAATTTTCCAGTCCTCTTGCCATGCAGTTGCAGAGATCAGTTTAATCCATACCACCACTGAGATCTCATTTATTGCCACAGATGCACAAAATAAATAACCCAACATCACAAAACGTGTTAAATATGGGCCCATTTATACATACGAGGAAAGATGTGACACTATATACAAGGATGAGTTTTGGAATGTCTGAGCTATTCCCAGGTTGAGGAGAGGAGAGGTAGCACCAGTGGTTCCTTTCTGTGAGTATGTTCAGGGGGAAGTTTGATGGGTTGGTGGGGGGTTGTTTTAGTTGGAGTCCCACTCTGTCACCCAGGCTGGAGTATAGTAGCACACTCAATGGCTACTGCAGCCTCGACCTGCTGGGCTCAGGCAATCCTTCCGCCTCAGCCTTCAAGTAGCTGGAACCATAGGCGTGCACCGTCAGATCCAGCTAATTTTTCTTGAGTTATTGTAGAGATGAAGTCTCTCTAAGTTGCCCAGGCTGGTCTTGAACCTGTGGTCTTAGGCAGTCCTCTCACCTCAGCCTCCCAAAGTGCTGGGATTATAGGCGTGAGCCACTGTGCCAGGCCACAGGGAGAAATTTAAAGAAGGTTCGTGTGAAAAAAGTTTGAGAATAGAATGCAATCCAGGAGGGTGGATTAGAACTAGTTGTCCCTGCCCACCACCCCCGAAAAGGGGTTATCAAGCTTCCTAGAGGGCCATGGTGCCCAGGCCAGAGTCAGGCCTCTTGCTTTAGAAGGAATCTTTTGTTTCTCCTAAGGAGAAACCGCGTGGACAGGGCAGGAAAGCCCCAGTCTTAGAACTGTGGAAAAGATCCTGAACCCTCTGGAGATAGGAAAGGCAAAGATGGGAGATATTTGCCTAGCAAGGCCTCTATGTAGTAAACACGGGTAGTTTACCAATACTGATGGCCAGATTCAGGCCTGGAATAGTATAGAAGGGGGGAAATCAGTTGGGAAGTGCTGGGGTGAAAGTGAGGGAGAAAATACATCCGACAGGGAGGGAGCCGGAATGGATTTGGCTTTGGACATGAATGTGGAAACCTAGAGGCACATTAAGGTCTTATTTTGGAGGAATAGAGAATGTGGGTTGATGGGGGGTGCTTATGAGTACTCCTGGAATAAGTGGGATTTCCCACCCAAGAGGAAGCAGCCTCACTGAGGCGGGTGGCCGGGCCAAAATTGAATGGGGGTTGGGGGCGAGACTCAACTTTCCCCTGGCACAATGCGGAGCGGGGCGCGGGGGTCGCGGGTGCAGAACAGCGGGAAGATGCGCTCCCCTAGAGGCCCAGGCGCCTGGAAGGCGAAAAGCAGGTCCAGGGAGCGGCCGTCGTAGAAGGCCACGCGGCCCCTTTCCCAGTCCAAGTCCACGCGAATGCGCCGCGGCGGGGGGCCAGCGCCGCCCAGCAGGGT
>NW_007260570.1:427342-429966 GCF_000164805.1 Carlito syrichta | reverse complement strand
GACGGTCGGCGGAGATGAGCAGACGGTGGTGTGCGGTGCCAGGGTCCAGGGTCAGGTCGGCTGGAGAGGGGGAGGCAAGGAGAGGGCCGTGTGAGAGGGGTTTCCGAATCAGAGGCGGGGTAGGGTGGAAAATGGGCGGCGAAGGGCACGTAAGAGACTAAAACAGCTCAAAAGGCGGCTACAGGACTAAAAGGGACGAAGGCATATGAAGAGCAGGCCTGGGGATTATTGAACCTGCGCAGTGATGCGCCACTTCTGTAGAACTGGACTTGAGAAAGGATCATGCTGGCCCAGGGCTGGGGACACAGCACAGATATCCAAGGAGGGTTGTCTGGTTTGTGGGACGGAGGAGGGAGAGTGAGGCCGACTGATCCAACTTCTAGGGAGGAGTGAGTGCTGATCCTTCAATCTGCAGCATCTGGGGTGGGGCGTAGGAGCTAGGTCAGCAGGATGGGGAAGGTGGATCTAAAGAGAAACACTGATACTTGATACTGGAACCCCAAGTAACAGGGGAGGGGCAAAGAGAAATCCAAGGTATCCTGAAAAACCAGCCCACCCACCCACCCACCCACGGGAATAGGTGGGGATGGGCAGGCCTATTTCAATCGGGGATGTGGGGCAGAGGAGGAGAGAGAAGGTGGTGACAGCCAAAGAGCAGAAAGAAAGAGCAGTTGGTCTCACATGTGTGGGGTGCTTTGAGGAAACATATCTGGATTAGAGGTGCTACAAACAATTTGGACTGGGTGGGATGGTGGGTAACCAAGAGGTGGACCCCATCTTTTCTAGGCAGTTTAAAGAAGGGTGGAGAGCACCCTTCTTTTTGGGAGTGAGTGAGAAAGGAAGGGGCAGGGAGTTGCTGGGGTTCTGGAACCTTCTGGAGAGAAGTGATTGAGAGATGGTGGAAGCAGAATTTCCTGAGAGGCAACTGACTTCCAGGGGTCTGTTGTTTGAGTATATGAAAAAGAAAGAGGGAAAATGGCTGGAATATGAGGAACTGAGGATAGACATTGTTCTGGGCTAAACTATATGCTCCCATACACACACAAAAGGTCGAAGCCCCCCAATACCTCACAATGTTACCTTTTCTGGAAATAGAATCTTTACAGAGGTAATCAAGTTAAAATGAGGTTATTAGGGTGAGCACTGATCCAATCTGATTGCTGACTTATAAAAAGGGTAATTTGGGCACAGACAAATGCATACAAAGGAAAGACACCATGCAGACCATCTATAACCCAAGGAACATGTGAGGCTCCTAGAAGCTAGGAGAGAGGCATGGAACAAATTCTCTCCTATGGCTCTCAGAAGGAACTAACACTTCTGACACCTTGATTTTGGACTCCTCCTTCTTGAACTTCAAGATAATAAATGTCTTGCTTAAGCCAACTACTTTGTAGTACTTTGTTACAGCAGTCCTAGGAAACTAATACAGATGTCAAAAAAGACTTGATCATTTTGGAGAGTTAAAAGGGAGAAAACCTAACAGACATTCAGTTCCCTCCCTTCTTCCCTCCTTACCTGTCAATGTGTGAAGCATGTTTTTGACCACTGGGTAATCTTCAGGGAGATCATCCTCTGAGTTAGATGGTTTGGGTGTTGGGACATCAAATCTGGACAGATGAGGGGGAAGGGTCAGGATATCAATAGAGAACCCTCTGCCCTCTGATACTAATGCCCCCATGCCTCCCCCATTCAGTCTTTGGAGGAAGAAGGGATGAAGCCACACCCCCCAGAAAACCTGCCTGTGAATGAGATTAAAGATCTGGGTCCAGTGAGAAAGTGATAGCTATGGCAGCTGGCAGTGAAAAGGAATAGTAAAAGTGGAACTCACCGTCTCCAAGTCTTCCTCATATCCTGGGATAGGCAGAGAAAAAATGGATGTGAACTTTGGACTTCATACCGTGGGGCATGCTCCTCTACCTCAACTCTCCTTAGGTGTACTCTGTGATGTGATGTTCCTCTCCACTTCTCAGAGTGATCGCACCTCCTTATCCCTGGTGCTCCTTTTCCTTGAATTTTCCCGGTTCTCCTTTCATGGCCCTTTCTTCCTCTCACTCCATCAGCACTTTTCCCTAATCCTCCTTACTCCAACTCCATTGTCCTCTTCTCCCACCCTTTGTTCTCCAAGGTTCTCAATTCCCCTTCCTCAGCCTCATCCAAAGCTCTTGCCCCTAGAGTCTTTACCTTCCTCTGCTACCTCCTCAGCCCCATTTTCTGTCTTTTTCAGTGACCCCATCCTTATCCATCTCCCAGACAACTCGACTCCCACCCCATCACACAGACCAAACACACACCCAGAGCCCTTGGATTAAGAGTTGTTATATAAAAGCCTTACAATAAAACTGCTTCTCCTCTTGCCATAAAAGCCCACTGGCATTTATTGGGCCCTTTGTGTCTCTCTACCCCGCCCGGTCCAGGAAGCAGCTGGATTTGGATGTGTTCCAAGAAGCCCAACAGATACGCAGGGTACTACGGGAGCCAGGAGAGGGCGCTGGGTGTCCCCCACCCCTCCAAATACTGGGAGCCGACCCCTCCACTTGGCTGTCCAGTTTTTTGGGGTTTTTTTTTGAGTTGGTGTCTCGCTCTGTCGCCCAGACTGGAGTGCAGTGGCCGCTCCTGGCCAC
>NW_007260570.1:426806-427274 GCF_000164805.1 Carlito syrichta | reverse complement strand
TCACCTCAGCCTCCCAAAGGCGCGGGATTACAGGCTGAGCCACCGAGCCCGGCTGGCTGTCCAGTATTGATGGCTGGTGCAGGTTAGTAAGGTGTTGAGGGGTAGAGAGGAAAGACAATTTGCCCGATTATGATAATTACACCTAGACTAATTAGGTTTATGAAGACATCAAAGGGCAGAAGCAAGACCCAAGACCGGCTTGGCTGCTGGGAAGAAGCCAATGGGAAGTCCGCGGCACCGGGGTTCGGGCAAGGGAATGGGGCCGGCTGGTGGCCAAGGAAAGGAGACCCAGGAGAGACGCGGGAATAGGTGGGCCATAGGCTGGGACGTGGAGGGGAGCCACAGGCCCCGACGGCTGTTCTCCCGCACCTCGCCTCCGCCCGTCGCCGCTCCAGCCTGCGGCCCTGGGAGGAGCCGAGAATAACAATAACAAACAACATATTGCTCGGCGGCAGCTTGGGTCCCGGA
>NW_007260570.1:426282-426731 GCF_000164805.1 Carlito syrichta | reverse complement strand
TCGGCTCCCCCTTCCGCCCGCCGGCCCTCTCCCTCCCCCAGCTCTCCTCCTCCTCCGGGCGCCCAGCGGCTGCCCGGCCCAAGGTCCCGCAGCTCCCGCGCTTTTCGCGGGGCCCCAGGGCTGTCCGCGTCCGATCCAGTGCCCAGCCCCTCCTCTGCCTCCCAGCCTCTTCTCCCCAGCTCCTTTCACCAGGCTTGGGCATCCGTCCAGCCTCCTGCCCTCTGGACCAAGTGTCGGCTCCTTCCCGTCGTCCTTCCGGCACCTCTCACCTTGGAAACCCAGGGTCAGCGCCCGCCCCTCATCCTCTGCTTTCCTCTTCCCAACTCCATCCCTTAGTCCCTGACCTAAACTTCCGAAAGGGCGCCGGCTTCCCCGGGGACGCCGTGAGCCGCCCTCCCCGCACTTCCGCCAGCCCGCAGTCCCGGGCCCGCGGCGCGCGCCGCCGCCTC
>NW_007260570.1:406041-426152 GCF_000164805.1 Carlito syrichta | reverse complement strand
CCGCCCCTTCCGCGACCACCGCGGCCGCCTTCGAGCGCGCGGGCGGCGGGCAGCCCCGGCGGCTTGCTGCGTCGATGCCCCGCTCTCCGCCTCCCGCATTAACTTTTGCCGCGCTTCGGTCCCCCTCCTGGGACTGCCTCTCTCTCCAACCAGAGAGTGGATCCCGACGAATCTCCCCACCACATCAGGCTTTATAGGGAGGGAGGAGGCTCCTGCGGGAGGTAAACACCAGGCCTTGCGTAACGCCCCATCTGGTTCTCCCGCTTCGCGAGTGAGATTTGGAGAGGAGGGTGGGGAGAACAGCACACCTAGGATATCGAGTCTAGGAAGTGGTCACCAGGGGGCGCTCTGGGGGCAAGGTAGCCGTGTGTGGGGAGGGTAGCCCCCTGTCACCCCCTTGCAGAGCCCTGATTTTACCTTTCCTTCGGCCTGTGATGGGCGGGTGGACAGGGTGCCAGACTCGCTCTTGGCATGTGTGTTCACATTGCCAGGGTGTGAATCATTCCAGGTGGCTGGCACACCTACATCTGGGGGCTGGGGGCCGGAAGCACAGATCCTGGTTTGTGTGGCTTTGGCAAGCCTCTGAGTGTTGGTGTGTGGCTGTCATTCCCGGCGCCTCTCACCTTTCCATCCTCCTGTCTTACCTATTAAGGGCTTAAGGACACTCTGAAGCTTTGGGATAGGGGCGGGGAGCAGGCGCCCACACTCTCCTGCCTCAGGGAACCAGGGCAGGGCTTTCTCAGCTCTACTCCTGGCTAGCTACCAGTGCCTCTCATTACTTTCTTCCTAAGTCCCTCTTTCTGGTTCTTTTTCTCTATTTTTCCCTGTGTGTGTTTTTATTTCCATTATTCTCTTTCCCTCCTTCTTCTGAATGTACCCAAGGATTATCTATTTCAACTGTCATAATTCACCGAGGCCCAGAGAGCCGGAATTGCCAGGGTCATGTAACAAGGGAATGTAGAGAAGCAGAGCCATACCTAGATCTTCTGACTTGTGCCCTTACTGTGACCCAACCCTACTCTTTTTAAATTGCAGATCCCTCAAACTCCCTCCTACTTTCTGACTTTTTTCTGATGTTCCCTTATGCCTTCATCTCCCAACCTCCTCCCCACTTCCCACCTCTCTTCTCTTCCCCCCACTCTCTCCTCTTCCTTGTTTCTCCACCTCTCCTGTGTCAGGCCTAGCTATCTGGATACGTGTGGAGGCTTGCAAATAAGTAAACATCCATATGTCTACAGCTGCGATCACCCACACTGTTATACAGCATGTGTGTGCATCCATCAGTGTACAAATGCCAGACATGCGCAAAAAATTAGATATATCTGAATAGTCTTATGCTCATGGAATATAAGACATCAGGAAGGACATCAAGTGTTATTTAGGAAGAGATGGACATGCTCGAAGAAAACATGTAAAGAAGCACTCTGTCATTAGTTTTATTGTCAATAAGGACAACAAATCAACAGCAGTAAGTCTTTATGGAGCTGCAGGACTTTATTAGGCACCCCTTCAGGCATCCTTCTTCTCCTTCCCCCATACTTATCAGGGAGACACTCAAATATGACCCTCTGATAAACAAACCTACACAAACAAACTTAGTACATTCATCTTGGAACAACTTTTCCAGCTCAATGCTAATAAAACACACAGATAACCAAGCAAAAGACTACAGATATGACTGAAATCTGTTTTGTAAAAGATGCATTTCTATTCTATGATAGATAGAATAGTCCCCCAAAAATGTCTACATCTCAATTCCTGGAATCTGTGAATATTTTACCTTACTTGGTAAAGGGGAATTAAGCTTGCAGATGGAATTAAAATTGATAAGGGAGATTATTGTAGGTTATCCACATGGGTCCAATGTAATCCCAAGGGCCCTTAAAAATGGAGGGCCAACACAGAAGAGGAGTACCTGACAGACAGGAGGATGAGAAATACTTGGTCTGACATTGCTGGCTTAGAATATTGGGAAAAGGAACCATGAGTTAAGGAAATGGGAAGCCTCTAGAAGCCGGAAAAGCAAGGAAATGGATTTCCCACTAGAGCCTCTAGAAAGAATCAAGCCCTGCTGACATCCTGATTTTAGCCCAGTAAGACCCATTTCAGACTTCTGAACTACAGAATTATAAGATAATAAATGTGTATCATTTTAGGCCGCTAAGGTTGTGGTAATTTGAGACAGCACTGACAGGAAACTAGTATATAACATTATCCCCTCTCCCCTAGTCTCTGGCTCTCTTAATCTATTTGCGCTTGTCTTTTTTTGCATCTTTCAATTTATCATATTTTCTAAATTTCTCTGCCTCTCCTAGCTATCTTGTCAGTCCCCTTTTCATCTCTCTTCTTTTGAATTACTTAATTTCTTGGCTTTATTCCCACCTCCAAGGCATCTCAGGATCTTTCTGAATCTGGGCTCAGAGAATTGGAGAAATATCTCTGAGTCTCTTCAAGAACTTCATATTGTCACCAATCTGTCATGCCATAGCCTTCAAGGGCTTTTCAGTGGTCCACAGCCTTGGTTGCACATTAGAATCATCCAGGAAACTTTAAAACTCCTGATGCCCAGGTGACACTGCAGGCCACTTAAACAGAATCTGTGGAGATGGGTTTGAGGCATCAGTAGTTTTAAAAGCTCTCCAGGTGGTTCCAGTGTTTAACCATGGGGGAGCCACAGTCTTGTATGATATGTGCAGGTGGATTCATCCCTCCAATTTACTCCTTATGCCCCAGCTCAGCACCTTTTCTCCTCTGTTCCTTGAGCCTGCTAGAGCTGATCTGGCTGTGCAGCCTTTGCATTCACTGTTCCTTTTGCTTGACCCCTTTTCCTCCAGAGCTTCCCATGGCTTTCTCCATTGTCTCATTCAGACCTCAGTCCAAAGGTAACATATTCAGAAAGGACTTCTTTGGTCACTTGTATCTCAAGTGTTTTTCCTCAAAGGCACCCACTATCTCTTTACACAGATGTGTTGTCTTCATGGTATTTACTACTGTCTGCAATGATCTATTGATCTCCTTTTGATCTGCTTTTGATCTGTTTCTGTCCAACAGAAGGTAAGTGGTACAGGAACAGAAACCTAACCTTCGTGTTCCCTGCTGCTTTCAATGCACTGGAACAGCACCTGGCACACAGTAAGTCTCACCAAACCTATGAGCAGTTGTTCAATTGCTCATCACTGCTTGGTCAAAGTGAGAGGGTCCTTAGTTGGACTCTACTTAGACCTTCTTGTCTTTCTCGAGCAGTTGTCATACCTCACTGGCAGATGCCAGGCCCAGTGCTCAGAATGCTCATGTGATAAGAGACATGGCTCTCAATCTGACCAGAAAAGCTCATGACTAGTGGTCATTTGCCTTCTCTTACCAGATGATAAAGAGTCCTGCTAGCAAAGCTTCAGCTCAGCCTTTACACTCTGGTTATCATGAGTTCATCTCTGAGATTCTAGGATGCCAATAAGGAAAAAGGCATTTGGAGACAACTCTGCCAGGAGTTGTTGCAAGACCTTCTCCCTCCCTCCCCAGAATGCCTAACAACTCTACACTTGATCCTCTAATCCCTCCTTGGGCTCATTCTATTTCCAGAGAGCCGGAAGGGTGGCTGTGATTTTGTGTGTGTTGGCTTGGCTTGGCTCGCTCCAGTTGACCATGGCTGAACCCTGCCTCTCTGTTAGCATCACATCTTCTCCTTTTTAAATGTAGGTGTCCTCCCATATAACTGTTCCCACCCCTTTCCAACTCTTTCCAGAATGCCTGCTGTGGTGTTGTGGAATGTGATAGCTCAATACCCAAGCATAGCACTGGGGAATGTGGAGGTGGGACAGACCTTAGTCCATCTCTTCCTTTTTTCCTTCTCTCCTTTGGTTTATCCTCCAGCCTCTTTCCTCCATATCCCCACCCCCTGAAAAAGCCCATAAGTTTTTAGGAGACCTCACGAGTGAGAGGTAGCTATAAAGAGGTGTTTGAGAGACTGATGATGGGCAGTCTTGGTCTCTGCTTTTAGGAAATGTGACAAGGCAGGTAAAGTGTACCCATCATCAGCAAAATCTATCATTACTGAATTAAGGAGTGTAATAAGGCAGATAAGGTATATTCATCATCAGCCTAAATCTGTTATTACCAAATTATAAAGGTGCACTGAGGTGGGTAGGGTAGGTGAAGATTCTGTTGACAGATTGGAGGACAAGTGGGAATGATTTCAGGAAGGCTTCCTAGAGGAGATGACATATAAATGAGGGGAGAGTTTTGTTAAGTGGGAGAGAACTGAAAAGTCTGAACAAAGAATGTAAAGTATTTTGGGTGAGAAAACTAGAATTGGAAAAAGAAGACATAGGAGGTAAGATGCACAAATGAAGGAGACCATAATTCTTTCTCAATTCCCACTCACTAAGCCCTTCCCAAAGTTTTTCTTCAAATCTCAATTGCCTCTCTAAAGATTCACTTAAAAAAAGACTCTGCAGTTGACAATGTACTTTAACTCAACCCAAAGTTCTGCTAGAGCAGAGCAGTCTTCCTATGCGTCTGCTCCAAGGTCTCTGGCTAAAATATCCTCCGATGGACAAGGCAAATCAGGTAGGGTGGACTTGAAGTAGAGGAAGAGGAAGAAGATTCAGCCAGATTAATCCAATCAATCCTGATTCCCAAATACATGGCCTATGTTATTAGGGATGTCATCCTCATAGTCCATTATTTCATTTAACCCTATAACAGCTGTGAGGCCAAATCCAGCCATTTTATAATAGTGAGTTCACTGGGATTCTGGTCTCTTTTTTTTTTAATTTGGAGTCTCACTCTGTAGCCCAGGCTGGAGTGCAATGGCATACTCTTAGCCACCACAGCCTCAACCTGCTGGATTTAAGTAATCCTTCTGCCTCAGCCTTCCAAGTAGCTGGAACTACAGGTATGCACCACCATGCCCAGCTAATTTTTTGATTTATTGTACAGATGAGGTCTCGCCAAGTTGCCCAGGCTGATCTCAAACCCGTGGGCTCAGGCAGTTCTCTTATCTCAGCCTCCCAAAGTGCTGGGATTACAGGCATGAGCCACCACAGACAGCCTGGATTCTGGTATCTTAAGAGATTTGACTAGCTTCATACAGCTGCTTAGAGACAGAGTCAGGATGGAAATTCAAATCTACTGGTTCAAAATTCTGTGATTTTTTTCCCTTTAAACTTGAGTTTCTTCTGAGACTTTACTTTCTTATTTCTGTTCTCCTAGAAGCCTCTTTCTTTTCTCCACCTTTAAATCTCTGCTTAGGGCTAAACAGTTTTTCTTTTCTTTTCTTTTCTTTTTTTGAGTTGGAATCTCACTCTGTTGCCCAGACTGGAGTGCAGTGGCATACTCAAAGTCACCACAGCCTCAACCTGCTGGTCTCAGGTGATCCTTCCACCTCAGCCTTCCAAGTAGCTGGAATTATAGGCATGCGCCACCATGCCCAGGTAATTTTTATTTATTTATTTATTGTAGAGATGAGGTCTCACCAGGTTGTCCAGGCTGGTCTTGAACCCGTGGGCTCAGGCAATCCTCTCACCTCGGCCTCCCAAAGTGTTGAAATTATAGGCGTGAGCCACCGCACCCAGCCCTAAACAGTTTTTTAAGATGTTGTCCCTCCTTCAAGTTCATCCTGAATGCACAATTGTTCTCTTCACTTTTAATAAGCCCCATGTTGATATACTGGTATTTTTTATCCATCCTTTAAATATGCCTTTAAACATATTTTTCTTCCCAATATTCCTAAGGTCATCTTGTTCCCAAGCACTTCACAGTGTTCCCTTAAGAACTGTGCATTCATTTAATCATTCAACAACTATTTACTAAGCACCTACTATGTGCCAAGGTATTGTTCTAGGAGTTAGGGAAACAGTGGAGAACAAGTCAGATGCATTCTCTTGTCTTCTGGCAATGTGGATTCTATTGAAAGAGATCAACATAAACAAGTAAACAAATAAACAAGATAATTATAGATTGTGATAAGTGCTTTGAAGAATATAAAGTGGGTAATATAAGAAGATTAATTAGAAGGGGTGTACACTACTTTTAACAGGGTGCTAGAAACAGCTCCTCTGAGGAGGTGTCACTTAAATTGAACTCTGACAGACAAGGGAGATCCAGCAGTGAGAACAGTTGAGGAAGAGCCTATGGGCAGTGGGAAGAGCCCCTGAGCAGTGGCCATAGCAGGTGAAAAGACCTTGAAGTGGGAGAGATCTTGAAGAAGGGTGATAAGAATGGCTTGATATGAGATTGGAGAGGTACTAAAAGCCAAGCTGTGCAGGACCTTAGGAACCAGAATGAGGTGAGCTTTGTTCTAAAAGCAGAGGAATTCCACTAAAGAGCTTTAAGTGGGGAAGTCACATGATCCAGTTTATGTATTTAGAAGCTAATTTTGTCTTAGTAGACTTTTCTCTATACTTTTTTCTAACTCCCACGCCCCCTCATATTATTTACAATCAAAATAATCATCTTATTTCCAAGTCCACTTCCCCATCAGGGGAAATAGACTTCCAAAAAATTATTTCCTGTACAAGAATCTCTAGTAAGTGCAAAATGTAGGTAATTTGATTCTGGTTCCCACCTCTGCTAAAGAGCTCAAAGAATTATACATCTGTAGAATATTAGAATTGAAAGTGACATTAGTAATATATAATATAACCCTTAAAATATAGATAAGAAAGTTGATGCCCAGAAAAATGATCTAGCTAGTGTGTGAGCCAGAGAATATTTCTGATCCACATCCCTCAGGAGTGCAGGAACAAGTTTCCTCCCGGCTCTTAGACACCTGTTTCAATTTAAAATACATTAACTGAGCACTCCTGACATGTCTAGAGTCAAAGCCCAGCTTCACAAGAAATAGGAGTAAAGGAGCAGTTCACCCACAGCAACACTGGGGTATAATGGTGAACTTAAAAGACACTGCCCTCAGGCATCTTAGGCCCACAGGCAGCTTAGAGTCTGTGGCCAAGAGAGATACTGAACAATCACACCCAGTATGAAAACTGTGACATGAAGGAAAGTACAAAGTGATGAGAACTGTATGAGGTAGGCCTCATGGCAGGGAGCAGAAACCACTCTAGGTATTTTAAGCAGCAAGGGATATAATTCCGGGAACTAGATGATAAGAACATTGTTGAAAGGGCTGGAGGATTGGAAGTCTCTTAGCTGAACTCTTGACTTCAAGGTCAGTTACCAGAGACCAGAAATGAGGCAGCTACTATTAGCACAGCAGCCACCAACCCAACTGCCCAACTCCAGGGGCCTCTCACGTCTGCTGGGGCTTGTCCACACTCTCTCCTGTAGGAAAATGGCCTCCATCTCACTTCTACCTTTCAAATCTCATACAAATACATTAATTGAAAAGATTTAATTAATATCCAGAATTGTAGCTGCAAAGAATTCTGAGAAATGGAGTTTTTTACTTTGCAGTCTTTCCAGTAAAAGAGGGGTGAAGTCAATTCACATATCTAAGGCTGTCAGATAAAATATAGGATGTCCAGTTAAATTAAAATTTCAGATAAATGATGAATTCTTGAAATATAAGTATCTCTCAAATATTGTATGGGCATACTTTATTTATATAAAAAAAATTTATTGTTCACCTTAAGTTCAGATTTAAATAGGCATCCTGTATTTTTATGTGCTGAATCTGACAACCCTACAAATATCCAGCGCAGAGTCTGAGAGCAGGGGTTCTTAATTTAAATGGGAGGTTGAGGAAAGCCTCTCTGAGGAAGTAACATTTAAGAGGAGGCCTGAGAAATGAATAAGACTTTACCAAGCACAGAGAAGGGAAAAGGCATTTTAGGCAGAGAGAACCGTTTTGCAAAAACCTGCAGGCAAGAACAATTTGAGCTAATTTGAGCAAAGCTAGCACACAATTAGCTAGGGGTAAAGATGGTACAAGATAATAATGAAGATTGTGGCAGAGCCTACAGCAAACAAAATCTCAAGTTTTAAGCAGTAACATAAAGTTAATGGGGAAGACCTAGGGCCACTATATGCTAATGGTATTCCCCCAGAGTGGTGGTCATCCCGAAGAAAGAAAACCATTCCAGTAAATTAGGTGAGATGATCCTTTGAGCCAGTGGGATCCAGTAAAGCTAGAAATGAGCAGGCCACTTTAAAGAATATTTTCTAGATAGAATTGACAGAAGCATTGAAGTGGTCTCTGGGGAATGAGAGAAAAGAAAATCAAGGATGAATTCCTAATTTCTGGAATGGACAACTGTGTCAATACAAATACTATTACAGAAATGAAGGCCAAGCCTGGTGACTCACACCTGTAATCCTAGTGCTTTGTGAGACTGAGACGGGAGGATCACTTGAGGCTACAGGTTTGAGATTAACCTGGGAAACATAGCAAAAACCCAACTCTTCAAAAAATTTTAAAAATTAGCTAGGTGTAGAGGATTGCTAGAGCCCAGGAATTCAAGGTCATGGTGAGCCATGACTACGCCACTGCACTCTGGCCTAGGTGACAGAGCAAGATCCTGTCTCTAATGCCTGCCTCCCATCTCTCTACACTTACCTGCTCATTCTCTCCCTCTCTCCTACCTCTCTGTCTTCTTCTTCCTCATTTTCTCTTTTTTAATCTCTTTTTTTGTTTTTGCTTTGTAGTTCCTGTTTCCTTGATGAAATCAGAGGCTCAGCCAGGGAGATGGATGGAATGTAGGAAGCTAGAAATTGAAAGGTTTTCTGTGAGTCTGTGATTCAGTTTCCCAGTGGACCTAGTAAACCATTTAACCTCTCTTGCCCAGACCCTAGGAAAGAGTGAGGCTGGAGGAAGAGAAGAACTTTGACTGAAGCAGCTAGGGAGGCACTGGAGGAAGGAACAGGCATCATCCTTCAGCAGATGCAAAATCCATTAGTTCCAATTACTCATTTTAAAGTTGAAAAAAATGGAGCTAGACACAGTGGTTCATGTCTGTAATCCCAGCAACTCAGGAGGCTGAAGCAGGAGGATGGCTTGAAGCCAGGAATTTGAGACCAGTTTGTACAGCATAACAAGACGCTGTCTTCACAATAAATAAACAAATGAAGTTGAAAAAAACTGAAGCTTTTGCCCTTTCTCATTAAAGGAGGTAAGATATTGCACAGTATAAAGAAATATGGGTTGGGCTTGGTGGCTCAGCCTGTAATCCTGCGTTTTGGGAGGCAGAGGTGAGTGGATTGCCTGAGCCTGAGGGTTCGAGACCCGCCTGGGCAACTTGACGAGATCTCATCTCTACAATAAATAAAAAAATTAGCTGGGCATGGTAGCGTGCGCCTCTAGTTCCAGCTACTTGGAAGGCTGAGGTGGAAGGATCGCTGGAGTCCAGCAGGTCGAGGCCGCGGTGGCCAGAAGCGGCCACTGCACTCCAGTCTGGGCGACAGAGTGAGACTCCAACTCAAAAAAAAAAAAAAAAAGAAAAAAAGAAATATGGACATCACTTGAAAACAACAGTTTTAAACTTTTTTTAAAATTTGACTCAATTCTTGTTAGTTTTGTGATTACAAAGTGAAAGCAACTATACTTACATTAAATAATTGCTTTAAGGATCAAAGAAAATTGATATCCATTCAATCAACAAATACTGATAAAGCACCTACGATGTGCCAGATACGCTGTTGGGAGCTGGAGACTCAGCAGAGAACAAAGCAGACAGCCTGCCCAATGAGCCTGCCTTCATGAGAATTACATTCTAACTGGGGAAGCAGTTCATTAACAACTAAGTGAAGGGTACGGTTGGTACCATGAGGTGATGCAAAGCTGGGAAGGACGATAGGGAGTGCTAGATAGGATAAGCAGGGTTACAATTTCAACAGATTATATTTGAGGAAAGATTTGAAGAAAGTAAGAGAGGCAGTCAAGCGCTGATCTGGAGAAATTGTTGTCCAGATGGAGGGAAAGGCAGAGGGAAAGGCCCTGAAGCCAAACCTGCTGATGTGTTTGAGATTTAGTACAAGGCAGTATGGCCGGAGCAGAGGGAGTGGTGGGGGAGGAGGAAGTAAGAGAGGTGATTGGCGCCTCATGCAGGGTTACTGAAAGGACTTTCTTTAGTACTGGGTGAGGTGAACCTGGTAGGGAGTGGAGGTGGTGGGAAGAAGCTGATTTCTGGACATGAGTTGATAGGCAGCTGACAGGGTTTGCTGCTGGATTGGATATGGCTTGGATGTGAGGGGTAAGAGCAAAGGAGGAGTCAGGAAGTTCTAAGGGATTTGGCCCAGCATGGAGAGAATGGAACTGCCAATGACTGCAGTGGGGGAAACTAAGGTGCTGGCCTGGGTGGGAAGATCAGGAGTGACATGTTGGACATTGTGAAGCCGGGCTGCCTGTCGGCCATTCAATAGCACTGTAAACTGTACAGCCTCCTGTGAGCATACAACATTACGAGTGGTGGCAAAACCAAAAAGAACAAGAATTTTTCATATTAATGTAGCAACTTATCATTTTCAAATTGTTAAAAAATTTCACTGCTCTCTTAACTACTCCAGAAGAGTGTGTAATACTCCAGTTATAGGAAGGAAACTCAGAGGCCATGCAGGAAAAGTGACTGACTTGTCCAATGCAAAATCTGCTTGAGGGCAGAGCCAGGGCTGGGACTCAAGTGCTTCTTCCCCCAAAACAGTGTTGAAACTCTGACTCCCCAAGACACAGAGACACAAAAAGAGTGTCAGAAACATAGACAATGAGTCAGAGAAACCAAGTCAGAGATATGAAAGACAGCATGAGGCAGAGCAAGAGGACTCAGTGAGACAGCAATGAAGAGTGACCCAGAAAAGCCTGATGAGCTAAAGAGCTGACAGCAGCCCATGTGCCTCTGGGTTTTGGCCCACATGACAGACTCTCCTACCTCCCTTCCTTCCTCTTTGGTGATCTGCTGCCAAAATATCACTGGCATGCTGCTGGCATCCAGCCTGCCAATTAGTTCAGGAGCCACTCCCTGTGACTTCCTCCTTAGCCTCAGATGTTCCCCCCACCCCAAACACACCCCTTCAACCCTGTCCTGCCCCACCCTGCGTCTCTGAGAGGAAAACTGGCCCCAGGACCTGCCTTGGACTCTCCGGCTCCCCTCATCAAACCCTGCCCTGCAAAGAGCGTGGCATCTCATGCCCTTTTATCTGCCCTTTTATCTGCCATCTCTGAGTGCCTTTGCAAGCGTCCTTGAAACCAGCAGTCGGTAGAGTTATCCACACTTGTGCCAGGCTCCCCTGCCCCCAGGGTGGCGTGTGTGGCAGGAAGAGCAGGGAGGAGCTTCAAGGAAACAGAGGGAAGGAAACCCACAAGAGCTCTTGGGATGGCTCCAAGAAAGCTGTGAAGACAGATCTATGCAGAGAGGAGAAAGGCAGAGGCTATAGGGAAGCCTAAAGTGAGGAGAAATTAGGGGAGAAACAGGGCCCACCAAGTTAGACGAAGGCAACAGCACCAGGAAAAAATGAGGATCGGAGATGGGGAGGATAGAGATGATCTTGCAGAGGTAGCTGGACCTGGGGATTTTGTCAGAATGATGTAAAGTTTGAGACGGGTTGGAAAGGGGTTATAATAATACTTTTTACATTTTAAGAACATCTTCATATATTTTACTTCATCATTCATTCATCATACATATTATTAATCCCATTTTACAAATCAAGAAACTGAGGCTCAGAGAGGTAAAGTAAGTTGCCCAAAACCACATAGCCAGTAAGATTATAATCTCACTTCTTTCTCTTTTATACTGCAACAGCAGCTCTTTCTGTATGGGGGCATTTTAGATAGAAAAGAGATTTTTTAGCAAGTTGAGGATTTTCATCCAACTAACATATATGGGGCACTTTATATGTGCCAGATGATATGCTAAGCACTCAAGATACTATCTGCTTTTAAAAGGCTGATCTTCTGACTGAGGAGTGCTGCGAGTGGTACAAACCAGACCTGTGGTTCCTCCCCTCTCTATTCCCATGACCCAGCTGTGCAACCCTGGGTGATTTATTCCTACCAGCTGCCCAAGGACCGAGGGCTCCCCTGGGGAAGGGCAGCTTAGGGAAGCTTTTACAAGGGACATCTGGGAAGAAGAGAAGCATTTCCCCAGTAGATGGCCAGAGGGGGCAGCAGAGGGCCTTTCAGGAAAAGCCAGCAAGCACAGTGTGTGGGAGAGCTCCGACCAATTGGGTGGATTAAAGAACAGAGGAGGGATGTGTAGGGAACTGAATGGAGAAGCTAAAGAAATAATGGGGAGAACAGTGACATTAATTACAATCACGATCTGTTTAAAACCATTGCATAGCTGTAGTAAGGGCTGAGAAGTGATCTTACAACTGTAGTGTTAAAGGCTAACAAGGGCATTTCTCCATTATGTTTGAATGGTTGAAACTTAAGTGAAGTAAATAAATATTCATTGGGGGCACCTATAAGCCAGATGACATGCAAAGTGCTTTCAGGTGCATTATGTAATTTAATTCATGCAGCAGTTAAAAAGAATGAAGAAGACCTTTTGGGACTGAGAGGAGAGGATCTTTAAGACCCATGGTTAAAGGAAAAAATAAGTCAGAACATTATGTACTATATATTATGATCCGTATTAAAGAAACACACACAGGGTAAAGCCAGGGCAGCCTGAGAGAAGGAGGGCGTCTGCAGGGTGGCAGGTGGCTCCACGCACCGGGAATTAATGTGTGGTGATGATGGCGCAGGCATCGTGTCCAGCATGCCTGGGGCTGGTGCTGAGGGGATGTGGAGCTTGTCAGGTTGGGTGTGTACCTAGATCCTGTTATCCTAGGCAAGTCTCTGAGAGTTTTCAAGTTGGAGAGAAACACACTCTGATGACATGTAGAGACTGCTCTGGCTGCAGGTGGAGAATAGGTTGGAGATGGAGGAGATTGGTTAAAGACACCCCCCACCCCACCCCCCACCCAGGGTTGCACAGCTGGGTCATGGGAATAGAGAAGGGAGGAAGCACAGGTGAGAAACTGGTCTGAGAGACTGGGTGGGCAGCAGATCATGACATGGCTGGTGGGAATAAATAAGAGCACAGAACACAACTAGATTATTTTCAGGATTTTAATTGCAGTTATTCACGCGAATAAAAAGTCAGATATTTAGATGTGTTCATTAGAAAAAAATAGTAGCCTTTACTCCTACTACTTTCAATTCTTTTAGCTAATTTGCTTTTTGATGCTTGTCTTCCTATCTGTAAATACCAGGATTATATTATTCTGTACTCTCTCAGTTTTAGGCATTAACTACTGATTTGCTTTTATGAAAAATATGACTTTTTTACCACTGACCTAATTTGTTCCCATAAATACATCTTCTCACCATCCCTACTATCCTCACTTTGAAGTTATTTCAAAAACTTTACATACATATATACACATTGTATATATTTCTAAGTGTATATAAATATGTATGTAAGTACACAGAAAAATTCCCTGAAGGGTCAAATCAAACCAGGATTCAGGGAGATCGTAGCTAAAGGAGACTTCCATTCTACCTGTCTTGCTTAAATTCTTTAAAAAAGGAATGTAGCTAGGCGCGGTGGCTCATGCTTATAATCCCAGTACTTTGAGAGGCTGGGGAGAGAGGATTGCCTGAGTCCAGGGGTTCGAGACCAGCCTGGACAACTTGGTGAGACTTCATCTCTACAAAACATCAAAAACTTAGCCAGGCATGGTGGCACATGCCTGTGGTTCCAGCTCCTTGGAAGGCTTAGGCAGAAGGATCACCTGAACCCTATAGGTTGAGGCTGCAGTGGCTGTGAGTGTGCCACTGCACTCCAGCCTGGGCGACAGAGTGAGACTCCAACTAAAAAAAAAAAAAAAAGATGAATGTACACATTAATTACCTGTATAGTCTTTAAAAAACTCCACTAATCTGTAGGATAGTAAAAGGTAATTATGTAATACCCACAGTTTGCAGATGCCAAAACTGAAGCACAGAGAATTAAGTAATTTGTTCAAGGTCTTGCAGCAAGCAAGCACATCTGGTAAAAATCAGATTTGATCCTTAAGGAAGAGAAGGACAAAAAAGTAAGACAAGAGGACATGAAAAAGAAAGCCAGGCATTGTGTGATTGTGTGTGTGTGCGCGCGTGCGCGCACGCACGTGCGTGCGTTGGGGGACGAGGGTGATGAGGAAGCTTTCAGAACAGAAATGATTCCTTTAGCCTTTAGCAGAAAGGAGAAAGGAATAACAAAGGCAGGAGGCAGCACTGTCAGAGCCTCAGGGCCCTCTGATTTGAAGGCAAAGTTGAGGGCTCTATCAGGGAAGGGGGATCACTACCAGTCAGACAGAAGCACTGGACTGAAGGATGAAAGGACATGGTCCTACATCCTTAGAGAATATTCCCAGAGAACTCAGGTGCCAAGCATCTGTCACGATGTTGATTTATTCTGCAGTGAGTCACTGGATCCCTGAAACGGATGGCAAGAGTGAGATCATTGCCCCTGAAGGCAGGGAGCAAAGACAACAAAGCCCTTGGGGTTCAGGGAGCTGAACCCGTCCAGTCAGAGGCCACTGTCACAAAACCAACAAAGAATTCGTATCTAATAGGTTTTCCCCAGGGCTCAAATGAGTAGGTTTGGGCGTCACTAGGAGGCTATGATACCAGGCAGGGTGATAAACAAAAACAGCCAGTCAGGAAAACAAGCTACTGTCTCTGCCCTGGGAGAACAAGCGATGTCCTGACAGAAGCCTGAGAGAGGTGCCAGCCAAGGCCACCCAAGGCCATTGGCTCCTCCCTACTCACAACTCAGCTTCACTAGGGCCCTGATCACCTGTCCCCTTCCATGCCCTTGATGATCAGTGACTATAGGACTGAGAGTGTCAGCCCTGTGACCCAGGACTATATTGCTGGATTGGGGATTAAACACCTTGAAGGTGAACTCAAGACTTGCTCAATTTGAAAACGTTCTTACTTTGAACTAGATTCTACACACATGCTCCAACCAGTTCATTATTTTCCCAATTCCTCACCTAACCCCAAGAAAGAAAAAAAAAGAAGCCTTTGACATTCAGAAGTTGACTTCACACAGCTAAACCATGTTTATTTTTCTACTAGGCATAAACTGTCTTACAGAATATCAACCTTAGAGAAGTCTACTCTGAGACCTTCATGAAATGAGACAAAGCACTTTATAATTTTGTCTGAGCACAGACTAAAACAAACTCATTGTGCCACCCAACAAATACCAAATAACCCTTCTCTTGACTCAAATAAATGATTGCTACTTCTTTGCCAATTACAGTTTTCTCCTTGTTCAGCTCTCTCCTTCCTACAGAAAAAATTTATTTGAATATTCAGTCATAGAATATGCTCTGCTTTCTGACAGCCTCAATCTAGAGCAAACCTCCCACTTCCTTAGACCCTCCCCCAAATCACCTAAACAAAGCTCAAATCCTATAATATTTTTTTTTCCTAATACAATCTTTTTGAGATGTTCCACATTCCCTATGGGGTGCGTTTTCCCTTCTTGCAAGGAGTAATAAACCCAGCCTATGTAGTGACAGGCATGCTCCTGGGGTCTTTGCCTGGAGGACACTGATAGCACTCAGTGTTTTGTTTTGTTTTGTTTTTTCCTTCTTAGCCTCTGGAATCTACATTAAAGAACCGGACCCAGGCTGTATGGGAGAAGACAGTACAAAGGCAGGAGGTGCTGTTAGAAAGGACAAAACCAGTCATACATTCGCTCAACAAATATTTATGATGCACCCACACATGCCACAGACTGTTCTAGGTGCCAAGGACAATAGACAAATAAAGCAGGATCCATGAATTTTCAGGAAACTCACAGCCAGTGAGCTTGTGGACATAAGTTTAATGACCAAGGTATCCCCTGGGGGCTGCTATACACTTACAAACTAGTGGGAGAAGAGAAGAAATAAAGGCAGCCAACACGGTGGGTGGCTCATGCCTGTAATCCCAGCACTTTGGGAGGTGGAGGCAAGAGGATTGCCTGAGCTCGGGGATTCAAGACCAGCCTGGGCAACTTGGTGAGACTTCGTCTCTACAATAAAGAAAAAGAATTAGCTGGACGTGGTAATGCACACCTGTAGTTCCAGCTACTTGGAAGGCTGAAGCAGAAGGATCACCTGAGGACAGCAGGTCGAAGCTGTAGTGACCGTGAGCATGCCACTGCACACCAGGCTGGGCAACAGAATGAGACTCCAACTAAAAAAAAAAAAAAAAAAAATCAAGAAAGATTTTTTAAGGAAGAGGGTACCTGAGGCCTTGGAGGCTGAGGACACTGAGGACAAGCTCAGAAAAAGAAACAAGAGCAAGTCAGAGAGATGGTAAGCAGTATGGAGAGTGAGGGGAACTTTAAGCAATTTGGCCTCACGGGAGTGAAAAATAGGAAGCAGTTGGGGGTAGGGGCAGGCTGGAGTCATTTACCAATTCTGATGTGGAGTTTTAGGCTTTATTCTTTAGAGAAATAGGGTATTATTGCAAGTCCAGTGAGTCCTGAAATGATCAGATTATATTTTAAAAATCATTTGCATATCTGAAACTTATTTTAAAATGCATAAAATTATAAGATTGGTAGATGGATGAAGGGATGGACAGATGGAAATATATTTGATAAAGCAAGTATAGTAATATGCTAATGAAAAAATCTGGGAAGTGGGTATTTAGGTGGTCACTGTAAAATGATTTCAACTCTTCTGTCTGTTGGAAGATTTTTGTGATAAAATTATGGAAAAAATGACTTTGGTCTGGCATATGGAGATTGTATTGGGCAGGATAAGACTGGAGGCAGAAAGATGAGAGAGACAACTGTCATGGTAATCTGAATGAGGGCTGTTGACCAGATCTGGGCAGTGGCAGCAAGTATGGAGGAGAGTGGGCAGAGTCCTGAGGTAGGAGCTAACCTTCACAGGGTTGGGGCCTGAAGGACTGTGAGAATGAGGAAGAAAAAGGAGTTGAGGGCAACACCCAGGTGGAGTGCCTGAGTGGGGAGTGGTGGCAACGATAAGTAGAAAACAGGCAGCAGGAACACATCTGAGAAGGGGATAAGACCACTTGATGTCAAAATGTCTGTGGGAACATGCTTTGGGAGCTCGAAGACCCCTTGTTCCCCAAGAAGTCACCTAGTGAGGGAGGAGGACACAGCACTGTGGACCTCCCTCTCTTGACACTACCCCAGTTTTCACTGGACTTCCCCAAGGGTGGAGTGGCTCTTGCTTACTCTCTTTCGCCAGGAAGCAGCTGTTCTGCCCTCGTCTCATGCTGTTTCCTCCTCTACATTTTTTTTTTTTTGAGTTGGAGCTCACTCTGTTGCCCAGGCTGGAGTGCATTGACACTCTCATGGCCACCACAGCCTCTACCTGCTGGGCTCAGGTGATCCTTCTGCCTCAGCCATCCAAGTAGCTGGAACCACAGGCATGTGCTACCATGCCTGGCTGAATTTTTTATTTATTGTAGGGACAAGGTCTCGCCATGTTACTCAGGCTGGTCTCGAACCCCTAAGCTCAGGCAATCCTCTTGCCTCAACCTCCCAAAGTGCTTGCTGGGATTATAGGCATGAGTCACTACCTCCTCTACCTTTTGAAGGCCATCTCCCTTATTTCTTTGGCCTCCCAGCCCAGATGCTCAATCCTGACTCTTCCCAGAGAATACATCCTCTATTCCCACTATCTTGTTTTCTTTTCTCCTCATCGTAGCCTCCCTCAAGTCTTGTCCTTGGCTCTCTTTTCCAATGCCATTGTCTCTCTCTTTTTTATAGCCTCACTTTCCAATGGGAGATAGATTATGGAATTGTGAGCTGAATTGTGTTTGCCTGAAAGATATGTCAGGAAGTCCTAGCCCCAGGTATCTATGTATGTGATTTTATTCAGAAATAGTGTCTTCTAGTTAAGTTTAAATGTGGTAATACTAGATTAGGGTGGGCCAGTTAATATTGGTTTAGATACAACTGATGTATTTATAACAAGAGGGAAATTTGGACACAGAGACACAGGAGAGAGAGCCATGTGAAAACAGAGATAGAGATTGAAGTGATGCATCTACAAGCTAACGAATGGCAAGGATTGCTAGCAAACACCAGAAGCTAGAAGAGGCAAAAAAGGATTATTTTCTCGACCCTTTGGAGAGAGCATGGCTCTGCTGATACTTTTATTTCAGACTTCTAGCTTCCAGAACTGTGAGAGAATGCTTCTGTTGTTTCAAATCACACATAATCTATGGTAAGGTGTTATGGCAGCTCTAGGAAACTAACACAGGAGATAAAGTGTCAAGGTTGGGATGGGGAGGCAATAGCATGGAAAGAAGAAGAAGAAGATGATGATATTGATGATGATGATGATGATGATTTTGAGTTGGAGTCTCACTCTGTCACCCAGACTGGAGTGCAGTGGCACACTCCTGGCCACCGCAGCCTGGACCTGCTGGGATCCGGTGATCCTTCCGCCTCAGCCTTCCAAGTAGCTGGAACTACAGGCACGTCCTACCATGCCCGGCTAATTTTTTTGATTTATTGTAGAGATGAGGTCTCGCCAAGTTGCCCAGGTGGGTCTCAAACCCACGGGCTCAGGGAATCCACTCACCTCAGCCTCCCAAAGCGCTGGGATTACAGGCTGAGCCACTGAGCCTGGCTGAAAAGATTATTATTTGTTATAACTCTTCCATAATGTCAAATATTTTATGGGATTTTATCCTTTCAAGATGGCTTTTGCATGTGCTTTGGGTTAAGAGACTTGAGTTTGAGCATTTGTACTATATTTAGAACATGGGAAAGCAGTGATAATTCAAGAAGTTGAGGAGCAAATGGAATCATGTTTCTGAAACACTTAATTTAATGAACTGTTAAGCTCTGTAAACATGATGTTAGTACTATTATAACCATGTGGAGGAGCAGAAGACACCTTGGATTAGGGAATGGAAACCTAGGCCCTTGATAAGAGTTCAGTCTTCACTTGACTTCCCAGCCATAGCACTGAATGAATGGCCGGATACTCTTTAGTAAATCACCTTCTGAAAGGCTCCAAAAGTGGGGGAGCCCTCTCCCTTAGGTGCTGAGAAGGGGTTGAAAGACCTCCCCAAATTTAAAACTTACCACAAAGTATCCCTTCATTTACTATGAACCAGGACGACCACAGCATGCAACAAAAATGAGTAAGATGCTGCATCTGTTCTTAAGGACCTCACAGTCTTCTGAGGTCAGTGCTGTAGGGAGTTTGCTGTAGTAGCTTTGGGAGTGTGCAGGCTTCCTATCGGAATAGTCAGGAACCCTGCTTGAGGAATACTTCCTGGAAGAGGTGAGGTGAAGCTGGTTCAGGGAAACTGAGTGGGATTTCCAAGGTCTCAGTCTTTTGTGGAAAAGAGGAAATGGTTTCTTTCTTTTTTCTCTCTCTTTCTCTCTTTCTCTCTCCCTCCCTCCCTCCCTCCCTCCCTCTCTCTCTCTCTCTCTCTCTCTCTCTCTCTCTCTCCTTTTTCTTTCTTCTTTTTTTTTTGTGAGTCTCACTCTGTCACCCAGGCTGGATTGCAGTGGCACATTCACCATCACTGCAGCCTCGATCTGCTGGGCTCAGGCGATCCTTTCGCCTCAGCCTCTAGAGTAGCTGAAACTACAGGCATGTTGACACCATGCCCCGCTGATTTTTAAAATCTATTGTAGACACAAGGTCTCGCCAAGTTGCCCGGGCTGGTCTCAAATCCCTGGGCTCAGGCAATCCTCTCGCCTCTGCCTCCCAAAGTGCTGAAATTAACAGGCGTGAGCCACTGCGGCGGGTTGAGAGATGATTTCCACTGAGGAAAAATTTATTCATCAACTACCCCAGTCTAGGGTCTGTGCTAAGTGTCAGGGGTTGGGAGAGCGAGGAGCTGTGAGATCAGCATGACAGTCGTATGAAATCAATATGACAGTTGGGAAAGATCTCCCTCACTAGTAAGGAAGTCAGATCTGTACACAATTAGTTAAAATGCGAGAAGCCCTATGACTAGGGCTTTGGGAACGGAAAATAGGGACTTTGGACTGTCCCGCGTGATTCTGCTACACGTCGGGAGGGGAGTTGCCTGCGGGGCTTGGCCTGCGTGTCCCCAGCCCACGGTCGTCCCCCCGCAGGAAGGTGGAGGCTGCTTATGTAATCGGCGGCGCCTCGCGGGCGACCGGGGGAACTGGCCGGGGGAGCCGGGCCAGGGCTGACGGCGCGCTGCTGGAATCCGCGCTCGG
>NW_007260570.1:403005-406021 GCF_000164805.1 Carlito syrichta | reverse complement strand
CCCCGCCGCCCCGAGGTCTGCGGGCGGCTCTCCAGGCCCCGGGTAAAGCTCGCGACCCGCGCCGGGGGGCCCGAAGCCCTCGGGGTGCCCGTCCCCACCCGCTCCCCAGGCCGCTGCCCGGCGGTCATCTTAAACCCTGGCGCAAACCGTGGGTTTCCCTCTCAGGTCACCGTGTGGTCGCCTTGGCTCCGTTTCCAAGCTCCTCGCCCCCTTTACTCTCCCGGAATCACCCAGGAGACGGGCAGTTCTTCTCTGAGTTTAACTTCGATCCCTCCCATGGCAACACTAAAAATGATCGAGATTTCTGTGGCGGGTGGGGGTGGTGAGGGCTCGAAGGGAGGATGCCTCCGGTCCTGAAATTAATTTTGGTTTCTGAATACTATGAGGAACTAGAAAAGGCGGATGCACTTGTCTTTGAACAGGAATTTAAAATAAAATAAAATAAACTTCTAAATACCCTCCAAGTTAAAAACCAATCTTTGATGACAATCAAAATCGTTCCAGCACTTCCATCTTGTAAAATGTATGGATCCAAGTAAAAAAGAGAAAAACCTTTCAGCACCTCCAAAAGTATATCTGGGTTCTAAGTTAGATTCACTGGCACACAGTGACTCTGGGAGTCTTAAAGAATGTATTTTTTTCTGTGTGTCAATTTTCTATTATGTATTTCAAACACTCATAAAGTAGAGAAAATAGTATGATGGACCCCTGTGCACCCACCACTCTTTTCTACAATGATCACTCATTCATGACGGTTTTGTTTCCTCCATTACCTTCAACTCCTCCTCCCCATTTTTCCACTGTGTGGGTGTGTTTTTTTTGTTTGTTTGTTTGTTTTTTGAGTTGAAGTTTCACTCCATCGCCCAGGCTGGAGTGCAGTGACACACTCGCAGCTACCTCAGCCTCTACTTGCTGGGTTCAGGAGATCCCTCCCCCTCAGCCTTCCAAGTAGCCCGAACTACAGGTGCGCGCTACCATGCCCGGCTAATTTTTTTGATTTATTGTAGAGATGAGGTTTTGCTAAGTTGCCCAGGCTGGTCTTAAACCCATGGACTCAGACAATCCTTTCACCTTGGCTTCCCAAAGTGCTGGTATTACAGGCTTGAGCCACCATGCCCAGTCTTCCACTGTGTATTTCTAAGCAAATTTCAGCTATTATGTCATTCCATTGGTGAAAAAAAATTTGTATGCATATAACTCCTTTAAAAAGCGCAATTATCCCTTAAAATGAACAGTTCTTTAATATATATGTACAGCTAATGTTCAAATTTATCTCATACTTTTTTATTTATTTAATTTATTTTTTTGAGTTGGAGTCTCACTCTGTTACCCAGACTGGAGTGGAGTGTCTGCTCCCAGCCACTGCAGCCTCGACCTGCTGGGCTCCGGCGATCCTTTTGCCTCAGCCTTCCAAGTAGCTGGAACTACAGGTGCGCCTGGCTAATTTTTTGATTTATTGTAGAGATGAGGTCTCGCCAAGTTGCCCAGGCGGGTCTCGAACCCGCGGGCTCAGGCAATCCACTCACCCCAGCCTCCCAAGGTGCGGGATTACAGGCTGAGCCACCAAGCCCAGCTTATCTCATACTTTAAAAAACCAAATTACTTCATCAGTAAGGGTATCTGATCTCAAACCAGGTTAAGTGGAGACCGAAGTGGGGACCAAAGTGAGGCCCAAACTTTACCTGTACAATGATCATTTGTATACCCAACCCTGAATTGTATCCCACATCTTTAAAATTAAAATTAAAAAATTTAAATTGCAATTAATTTGTCCAAATCGGGATCCAAACCAGTCTACCCTTGTGCTTGGTTGCTATGTCCTTTAATCTCTTTTGGTCTGTAGATCCCCCTTTCCCTTCTCTTCTCTTCAGCAATTTATTTGATGAGGAAAACTGGTTCTCTATCCTGTGAATTTTCCAAAACTGTGATTTTCTGACTGTATCTCCATGATGTTGTTAAAGTGATTCTGCTAGATCTAGATCTGATACATTTCAGATGAACTATTTCTAGGCTTTTTTGTGGACAGAGCTCAGAAATACACTTTATTTTTTAAGAGAAAATACATCATGAGGTTATACTGATTTTCCAATTCAAATTTAAGGTGACTACATGTTTATTTAATTATCGTCCTTTATGTCATATTCATAAGAGAAAACCTAATCTTTTAGGCTAAAAATCTTGGTTCCTAGTAAGATTAACATAATTACTTATTTGCTTTATCCTACCATATATGTGTATGCTTGCATATATATGTATATACATATTTGTGTATGTATACACACACACATATATAATAGATTCAGAATAACGATACTAATACTATTATTATTGCCAAAAGGATAACTGAAAAGCTCAAGATTTGCAATTCTTTTTGTCCTTAGCTTATATCACACTAAAAATACACAAAGTACTGCATTTTAAAGTCATTTAAAAATAACTCCTCTCTATCTATCCCCATGCACAAAGGTTAAGTCCAAATGGATCAGAGACCTAAATGTAAAACCTCAAACCATAAGAACCTCAGAAAAGGAAGGAAATACTCTCATGGAAATTGGAACTGGCATCCAATTCCTGTACAAAACCCGAAACCCACAGGCCATAAGAGAGAAGATAGACAAATGGGACCTTATTAAACTGACAAGCTTCTGCAAAGCCAAAGAAACCATCAAGAGAGCAGGGAGACAGCCTACAGACTGGGAAAAAGTATTTGCCAACTCTAGGTCTGACAAAGGCTTAACATCCTGGATCTACAAGGAACTGAAACGTACTGAAAAGAAGAAAACAAACAACCCCATTATAAAATGGGCAAAAGCTATGAACAGACACTTCACAAAAGAAGACATCCGAGCAGCCAACAAACACATGAAGAAATACTCAACCTCACTAATCATCAGGGAGATGCAAATCAAAACCACACTGAGATACCACCTAACTCCGAGTCAGAATGGCAATTATCAACAACTCAAAAAATAACAGCTGCTGGAGAGGGTGTGGTGAAAAGGGAACACTTCTACAC
>NW_007260570.1:390464-402985 GCF_000164805.1 Carlito syrichta | reverse complement strand
ACTTCTACACTGTTGGTGGGAGTGTAAACTAGCACAACCTCTGTGGAAAGCAGTGTGGCGATTTCTAAAAGCTCTAAAAATTGACCTTCCGTATGACCCCGCAATCCCCCTACTGGGAATATACCCTGAAGAACACAAATCACTCTATAAAAAAGATACCTGCACACGTATGTTTATCACAGCGTTGTTCACAATAGCAAGAACCTGGAAACAACCATGCTGCCCATCAAAAGAGGACTGGATTTAAAAAAATGTGGTACATATACACGATGGAATACTACGCAGCCATAAAAAAGAACAAAATCATGAATTTTGCAGCAACTTGGATGGAACTAGAGTCTATAATACTGAGTGACCTCTCACAGAAACAAAGATCTGAGTATCACATGTTCTCACTCATATAATGGACCTTGAACATCCAATGTAATACTATAAGAAAATGACTGACGGTACTGGGAAACTATGGGGGGGAGGGGGAAGGGATTAACAGTAGCAAATATCTGTCTGGGGATGGGAAAACACCTCTTATCAACAGGGTGCCCGAATGAAACGTAATTGTACACCTAACCCTTAACTGTACCCCCACAAAACCATAATAAAAAATATTGATTAATAAAAAAATAACTCCTCTCAGGTGTGTGAGTTACTAACTACATACACATGTTCATTTTGTCTCATTTTATTTTTGTTTTATAATGATGTAAGATATTTACAAGGTATCAAAATCAAATGTACAAAACAAGGTACATTCAGAAAATACTAATTCCCCATCTTTCCACCTTGTTTTCTCTCCCCTACAGGTAACCATTTTCTAAGGTTTTGGCTTAGCTGTATATATGCAAACCCATATGTATATTTATAAATTCCCCCTTTTCTTAGGTAAAATACATCATACTATAGGTACTGTTCCCCATCTTGCTTTTTTTGTTTAAAAGGGTGTCGTGGAGGTCATCGTCTAATAATATATAATATAGATAATCCTAATTTGCAAAATGGATAGAAGGCGCAGAGGTAGGCCCGAGTCGTCCCGGAGAGACAAAGTCCAGTATCACAGTTTTCAGATCACGGTTTTCGTATCTTGGTTTTCAGAATGAGATCCAGATAGGTCAAGGCTGCGTTCAGGGTCACGGGGTCTGCAGGAGATGAGGTGGAGGAGAAATGGAGGTAGCCTGGGGTGGCCTGCATCTTACCAGGATGCATCTTAACCAGGATGCAGCTGGATCCTTTCTCATCCCAGCTTTTCCAACCATCACTGTTAACCGACGTTTGAATTGTTTCCAGTCTTGTCTTGTTACAAGCAATGCTGCAATGACGTGTACAGTCTTTTCGTGTATGTATGTCTTTCTTTTTCAGGCCAGGCATATGGGAGGCATACTGGAACTGAGAGAAAGAAGGAACATTTAAAGCGGGGTCAGAGACATCAGGCCTGGATTCAGAAGCCTGAAAGGTGTAACCTTCCCAGAGGGATACTGGAAGCTTTAATTCTACCAGCTGCAGCACATCTCAAAGTAAAGCGGGGAGGAGGTGGAGAGAAATGCAAAGGAATTACTATGGATTGAGGGTTATGTGGGTGCCAGAAAACGGGAGCCGAAAAAAGGGGGAAATCTGGCCCGGGAAGGAGGCTTGGAAGGTGTAGATGTGGTTGCTCAAGGTGGCGTCGTAGAAGACTACCTCTTCGCTCTCATAATCCACAAGGACGGTCGCTTTCTTCGGACCGACCGGGAGATCCATCCAGGAGCCGATCTCGGTGAGTGCCTGGCACTTGGCGGCGGTGAAGCGCAGCACCCAGAAGCCGGTGGACGACTCCATCACTGGGCGGTCCCGCCGGGGCACCAGCTCCGAGGCCACGCCCACCAAACAGGTCCCGCCCCCGGGCCCTCGGGTCTCCACCTCCCAGGCCTGGCGGCCGGAGGAAAGACCTGGCGGCTGCAGGAAAGGCCTGGCGAACCCAACACGCAGCACAGCGGTTAGAAGCGTTTGGGATCCTCTGGCTCGTCTGCACAGCCCCGGAGAATGAGGTCCCCCGTCACTGGCTTTAGATCCCGGGAAAGGATGCGGTCTGGGTGGGCCGAAGCCGCGTCCAGGGTCACAGGCGCTTGTGTGAAGATAAGCAGGAGACAGAAGGGGCAGCCCCGGGTCAAGTCGTCCAGCCCCCTATCTCTGGGTTCACACCCCCCGCCCCAGGATGCAGCCAGAGAGAGGTTTTCTCGTCCCAGTCACAGCCTTCGTGGTCCCCAGAGAAGTCCTAGGCCCCGTCCCCATCTCCTCGAAGATAATGCCTAAATTTCACAATGTGGTGCTCTGCGTGTGTAGAGAGGAGCTTCCTGCCGCTGGTGGTGGTGGGAGTGGGATCATTTCAACATCCAAAGAGAAAACCGTCTCTTCCCGGTTTCCCGTGGTCCTGATTTCCATATCTAAAGCAAGAGTTGGGGCTACTATAAGAGACTTTCTGAGCGCGAGTAATTTTCTAATGAGGAGTTCCTTAAACTCAGGGATGAGTGGAGTGTTGAAATGCAAAAGAAGGAATAGACAGAACCTCCCCCCACCACCCTCACACATGCTTTTACTAAGATTCGAACGTTGAATCACAGTTTACAAAGGCTAGAAGGGTCCCCGTCCACCGTCTACAAAGGCTTGAGTGGTGGGTCCAGTCTCTACTGAATAGAGAATGGGGATCTCATTGTATCTCCTGATTTATCTAATCCCAAACCCTTTACCGCAATATTAATTCATTTTCCCTTGTCGGATGTGAGCAGTTGGAAGAGATGGAGGGTTTGGGAATGTGAGGAAGAGCGAGAGGGTCAAGTTCATGAGGATGGGATAGGCAGGTTGTGACCCAGGCAGGCCTTACTCCTCTCTGGACCTCACACCTTGGTAAATAGTTTTTTTTTAAAAAGTTTTTAAAGAGTTGTTGAAAAAGAGGGACGACAGGAGACTACTGTAGGGGCTTCCTTTACCCACCAGGGGGCACCACAGTCAAAGAGGTCAGAAGAAGCCAAGCGTGGGGGCGGGATCGCTGGAGGTCCAGGATGTCTTTTCCTTTCTTTGACTCAAGAATTCGCTCATTCCTTCTCGAAATCTTCACCACCATCACCACCTACATCTCCACTCTCAGCATCCCGGGCCCTCCCCCTCTCTCTACTCCCTCGGCCTGATTCCACTCAATGAGGGATCCTGATCGCTCTCAGCCACTCACTCAAGGCCACTTTGAGCTCCTAAGATCGTGCAGCACCACTACTCGCATTATTCTCAGAGCCGGCTTGGACTGAAGGAACCTCAGCGTAAAAGACCCCGAACATTCTCAGCAACTCACTCAGCGCCACCCTGAACTCCTCGGCCAGTGCGATGCCAACGCCCCCAGCGCTCCCCGAGCTGGCTTGGTTTTGACGACCCTCTGCACAGGGGGCCAGGCGACATGCTGAAGGAGCGGCTTTCCCAGCAAAGGATGTCCGACATAGGAGGTGGAATGGTGTTGAGGGATGCGAATTTTGTGAGGCCTGGGTAGTTGTTCCGCCGCCACAGAGAGAGAAGAAAAGGAGAAAAGCTAAGCAAGTCATTGCCAGACAGCCCTACTGAGCTCCAGATACAGCAGGAGCGATAGAGGTTAAGTTCAAGAACCTGAACAAGTTAAAGGATCTATCATTTCCTGGGGGAGGAGTAATTCGGGGAGGAGTTGAAGAAATAGATGAGTTTCTTTCTCCCACCCCACCCCATATCTGCCAGTGATGTCTCTGGCACCTGAAGTCTTCAAGAGATGGATTCCACACACCCCACCCTCAACTCCCGATCCTCTGACAGTCTCTATCCCTCTTTCTGCTGTTTCCCTATTCCCTTCCATCTCCTGTTGGAACTGAGAGCAATCATTCATTCCCTCCTCACGCTGGTCAGGGAGGGTGACTTGCATGTTAGGAAGTTCTTTCTGAGTCTAGCCTTCACCCTCCCTTGCATATGGGCTCAGTGCATTTCATTCAAACTTTGTGAGGACAGAGCATTTTCAGTACCTTGGAGGTCCCTTCACTGTCCAGAGATAGGACTCCTAACTGGAGAGAATGACCCAGACCCTGAGATTTTGTTTCCTAGATGCCCTAGGAATTGGGGGGAGAAAACCAGTTTGGTTTTGATAATCAGAAGTTGCAAATTAAAAATAAAAACAAGCACACTGCCACTATCAATAAGAACAGTCAATGGTTCTTAGTGGGGAACCCCCATCCATGGGGAAGTGTAGAAATCTTTCAGGTTGTCTCAGTGACAGCAGAAGGGGTTTCTCTACTGGCCTGCAGGGCTTCCTGGGACTTGGTGTGTTAAATATTCAACAGCGCACAACTCTTGGCGTACAACAAAGACTTAGCCTCTCTAAACACCAGTGGCTTCTCTTGTGGAGAAACACAGGTGGAACAGAATCCCTAAATCCTGCTTTTTGACTTTGAAGTGCATTATGTAATTTCTGACTTTGGAGAAATGAGTTCTAATTATTTGTCTTTCACTTAATAATCGCATGACCTGGGTAAGTTCCCTCCCTCCCTGGAATTCCATGGGCTTCACTGCAAATTGCAGATAACACCAGTCTTGGAGGAGAGTTATGGGGTTTTTTAATTTTGGATGTGGGATGCTTAACACAGTGGTCTTTAAGAAATGGTACTTCCAATGTTGCCATCTCAGGTGACAGATCCATCTCTGATGGCATAGGCACAGGCTGATATTACAGTGGATCTACATTCTCTGAGCTGTCCTGACCTCAAGCCCAGCGGAGTTTGCCCAGAAACCTGGTGCCTGGTCGGGGCAGTAATACTACAGACATCAAGCTGCCTCCTCCTTGTCCCATTTCTTCCTCCTTGTCTCAGGAGTGAAGAAATAAATTTATAATTTTCTATTACCCCCTGAATACTTTAAAATGTGGGATTAGTCACTGTTTTGTGAGTTACCTGAATTTAAAATCATATCCACATGACTTATCCTCAACTGGCTGAGGAATGGGTATTCACCCATATCTGGCCTTCATGTATCACAGAGCCAGAGTTCTTCCCCTTTGCTTTTCTCACTTCCCCCAAATGGCAGGAGCAACTATCAGTTCCCATTTACAGCTCTTCATGTTGTTTTCATCCATGCTTTTGAAGATTTTTGCTTTCATCTCTCTTTCCATTCTCCTAGAGGTTGTCTAGGGGTAGAGAATGGGATGAAATGGTGAGAATCTAGAGTGGCTGAGCAAAGAACAGCAAGGCACTGAGTTAAAATGCCTGGGAGAAGTGAAAACTGGATTTGTCTTTCTTATTCTTAGTGAACCAAGAAGAGATAAAACACTTGAGGTGTGTCCTTTCTGCCTCCTTGTGTGGCTGTCTAGCCCAGGACTTTCCAGTATGAATATAATCTGAACAACAAATGTGACCCACTCATATAATTTTAAAATTCCAGCAGTCACATTGAAAAAGTAAAAATAAACTAGTAAAATTAATCTTAATTATATATTTTATTTAACTCGATAGTTTAAAAATATTGTCATTTCAACATGTACTATAAAAATTATTGCTATGTTTCTTCCTGGTTTTCTGTATTTTAGTGCTACATCTTGTGACCATGATTCTTCACTTCAGCACATTTCTGTGTGTGTCTCAGGATCTCACTCTATTGCCCAGGCTGGAGTGCAGTGGCGTGATCCAGCTCATCATAACCTCGAATTCCTGGACTCAAGCAATCCTTCCACATCAGTCTCCCCAGTAGCTAGGCCTACTAACCCTAACCCTGCTAATTTTTTAATTTTTAAGTTTTTTGGTTTTTTTTTTTTGAGTTGGAGTCTCACTTTGTCACCCAGACTGGAGTGCAGTGGCACGCTCCAGGCCACCGCAGCCTCGACCCACTGGGCTCTGGTGATCCTTCTGCCTCAACCTTCCAAGTAGCTGGAATTACAGGCACGTGCTACCACGCCCAGCTAATTTTTTATTTTTTGTAGAGATGAGGTCTTGATAAGTTGCCTGGGTGGGTCTCAAACCCGCAGGCTCAGGCAATTCACTCACCTCTGCCTCCCAAAGCGCTGAGATTACGGGCTGAGCTACCAACCCGGCCTTTTTTAAAAAAATAGAGACAAAGTCTTACTGTGTTGCCCAGACTGGTCTTGAACACCTGGGGTCAAGCAATCCTCCTGCCTCAGTCAGGATTACAGGCATGAGCCACTGTGCCTAGCCCCAAATAATTATTTTTTCCCCAAACTATTTTGACCTGACTATAAACTTGCTGAATCAGCTGGGATTACACCCAGTATGATGGGAGACCTGGACAAAGCAGAGCAGTTACTGAATGGAAAGAAAAGCTCAAACAACACAATTAATTACGAAACAAAAGATGGTTTCCTAGTTATGTCTGCCGGAGTGGAGATTCCTGCTGAATGGGTGGTGCTCTTGGGCCATTGCCCTGGTCCTCTTTTTCCACAGTCCTAAGGGAAAGTGTGTGTGTGTGTGTGTGTGTGTGTGTGTGTGTGTGTGTGTGTGGCGGGGGGGGGGAGGTGACAGGACAGTGTGGAGCTTCTGGTGATATTTTTAAAAGATTCCATTCAGCTGTCTTTATTCCTCACTTAGACAAGCACAGCCTTCATGGTAATGGGAGTTAATACAAATCCCAACTCTTCTTCCTAGTTGCAAATCCAGACAAGTTTTTGAAAAATGTCTGACTGACTGAACACCTAAAGCCCAAGTCATCCACTTTTGTTCTGGCTGATTTCTGTTTCCTTGCAAGGCCAGAAGAGGGATTTCTCCAAGATGTCACTGACTTTGAATCTATTTTCTCTTCTTTTATAGTCAGGAGGAGACACCATTGTGCGCCAGAGAAGTAAAAGCCTGAGATCACATAGTGCCTGCCTGAGGGTCCAGTTTCTGGTCTGCCAGACAACTCAGTACCAACTTTCTGACAGTCAGTGCACTAGACCAGAGGGCCAATGGGGGAATAAGTACAGGCCTCCTGTTGGGTCTCTCACAGAAGTCCGGAAGGCAGACATGTGACATATGATGAAGACAGAGAATAAGAAACTCCTGAAAGGCAACACAGTGACGCATGAAAAACACTCAGCAAAGAGCCTGGCATTTGAAGGGCTCAGTATACTGGCATGTTACAAGTTACGTTTCCATTTCAGTGGGGTGATGGGGGAGATAATCCTCTAGAAGTAGGTGAATGGAGAAGTCATAGCCTCTTCCTTACCTTGGAATTTTTTCAGACTCCCTGTGAAGGAGTCATGTCTTGATTTTGTTTTACGGAGTTTTTTCTCCAGGTCCGGAGGAATAGGGACTGGACTGAGAAACTGAAACTCTTCACTCCTAGGAAGACATGGCTGAGCTGGGTGGTGAGACCAGAGGATGGGGAAGGGAGGATCTGAGACATGGGGCTGAGGGTACAGGCTAGGGGAGAATGAGGTGGGAGTCAGGAGGCCAGTGTTAGGGATGTGGGGCAGGAGTGAGGTAGGGCATAGGAAGATATGGAAATGAAGATGCATGATGGAGACAGAGAAAAGGAAAAAGGGGAAAGGGATCAGGGAGACAGAGTAGGGGACCTGGGAGACATTCAGTTGAGTGTGTTTGAATATATGTTGAGTATAGTACATATAAATGAGTCAGTAGACAAAATGCATTTGGGATGGCCCATCATACCTGTGCAAGACAACTTTTATGTCCTAGAGGAAAAAGAAACAGCACAGCCTCAGCCCTTGGCTGATTCAAAGGAGCCAAGGAGGAGGCACAGTTCCTGCTGGGCATGGAGCAGAGCAGGAGTGAGAACACCTCCAAGTCTCTCTCTCTCCCCCAACCCACTAGTCAGCAGAGCTCCTCCAAGAAGCACCTGAGCTGCCAGTAGGCAGGGAAATGGTTAGACCTCAAAAAGGACTGAGTGAAGAACAGTGAGATTTGGAAGATGAGTTTTGTCGTGGTCTGAATTGGGGAAGCCCTGCTCACCAGGACAGGAGAAAGGCCGGAGTGGCTTTGTATGACCTTTCTGAAAAGAAAGAAATAGATTTTTGAACCAGTGGGAACAAGAGATGAATTCAGGAAGAATCATCTCGGCTTATCTTGAGCACCAGCTAGACTCATACTGTCCAATACAGTAACCAACAACCACATGTGGCCACTGAACACTTGAACTGTGACTAGTGCAACAAGGAGCCAAATTTTTAATTTACTTTTCACTAATTCAAATTTAAGTTAAAAAACTGAAACAGTGTCAAGTACTCTTTCCATTAAACACAACTTTATTGATTAGGTAGGACTATGCTTTACCTTAATGGACAATTTAGCATCAGAATTAAGATGTGCTAAAGTGAAAAATATATATCAGATGTCAAAGACTCAGTACAAAAAGGAAAACCAGAATGTGAAATATCTCAATATTTTAAAAATTCATAGTATCCTGAAAAGACAATATTTTTGATATAGTGAATTAAATAAAATACTTTATTTAGTTTCACTTTTATCTTTTTAACATGGTTAGCTAGAAAAATTTTAAATTACATATGTGGCTGACATTATACTTCTAGATCTGCACATGGTTCACATATTTCTATTGGACAGCATTGGATGAGAGGTGTGATGACTGGGGCAACTTCAGTGCTCTCACCTAAGACTAGGGATGTCTACTACCTCCCTTCAAATCTGCCCTCAGGTGACTGTCACCTCCAGCAGTTGTCTGGGCGGCATTTGCTATTTGACCTTCAGGGAATCAAGCTTTCTGAGAGAGTTCAGCTATGCCTAGATGAAAATGATGAAGAGTTTCTCCTTGTTGACTCCCTCATGATCCAGCCAGTCCATCCATGATGGGAGGAAATTATTCTCCTCCTTTAGGACCCCAGCAGGTACTTGAATTCTGTGAGGATCCTTTTCCTCTCATGCTCCACCAGAACCTGTGGTCAAGAGAAAGGAACACACAGAAGATAAGAGGATGGCCTCAAAGATTTATCTAGCTGACTTTTTTCTGCTTTTAATTTTATTAAGTTTATACTGAGTACCAAAGCAGAGCAATGTGCTGTGGCACACATGGAGGAAAGGAAAGAGGAGAACAAACTTTTAAAAATACTAAGTACTCAGCTGTAGGCTAAATTATTAATTTATGTTTTATCATATTTTGCCTTCAAGAATCTGAATGTCTAACACATTTCCAGAAGTCTTTTCAGTTTATCATCTGCTTTCACATAGATTTTTCCCTCAACACACAAAATAGGTAAAAGCTTTAGATGGGCTTACAAAATCTTTATTTTCTAAGTGGGGAAAACTATAAGAGCCGAAGCTGAGTCTTAAAACCTGTATTTCCAATTCTAAGACCAGTGTGGGTTTTCCTTACTCCACCCTGTCTGCAAGTGGAGGAGTCCAAAGCAGTCCACTTGTCCTGATAATACAAGGCTGGACGCCGAAGGTGCTGCCTCCAAGCAGGCCAAGTGCTGTGGAGCAGGGGAGCAGGATGCGTCCTGACTCTCCATGCCAGGTTCTCTGTCCTTCTGTCCCTCCTACTCTCTGTTCTGCTCTGTGCCACTGTTTCTTTGTCACTGGGTCTTTTTCTGGGGGTGGGGGTTCAATGTAATGAGGGATTCTGGGAGCTTTGGCAGAGAAGATGTTTCTGCTTCCGGGGACCATGGAATGGAGTTTATTCTTACCTGGAAGGCAACAATCTTCTCTTCACCTTGGGCCTGCACTGCACTTGTATTATCTCCTTCTCCTTTTGTTGCAAGACATCGATCTGTGATTGAATCTGCCCCTGTGGGGAGAGGGTCATTTGGACAGGCTGTGCCTACAGATTTTTGGGCCTCATAAGATCCTTCTGGTTTCTCAGGAGAGCAGGTGACGCTCTCCAAGGAAATCCTGGTGTAAAATAACTCCTCTTCCTCAAGCTAATGAGGAGAGGGGTTGCTGGAAGGGAGTAATCTGGAGCCTAAGTGGCCTAAAAGAGAAGAATATTGCTATTTAAGACTGACTAACCAGGCACAGTGGCTCATGCCTGTAATACCAGCACTTTGAGAGGCAGAGGTGAGAGAATTGCCTGAGCCCACGGGCTTGAGACCAGCCTGGGCAACACGGTGAGACCTCATCTCTACAATGAATAAAAAATTTAGCTGGGAGTGGTGGTGCACCCCTGTAGTTCCAGCTACTTGGAAGGCTGAGGCGGAAGAATCACCTGAGCCCAGCAGGTTGAGGCTGCGGTGGCTGTGAACATATCTCTGCACTCCAGTCTGGGTGACAGAGTGAGACTCTGACTCAAAAAAAAAATTTTTTTTAATGACTGACTAAGACTACCATTGGATGGTGCTTGTGAGGTTGTTAACGAATTCCCAGAAATCTTCCCTCATCTGTCCTACCAACAACTTTAAAACATATGTTTTGTTTGTGCCATTTGAAAGGTGAGGCACCTTTTCCAGAGGCATAGTGATTCCCTGAAGGTTGTACAGTAAACTTAGGAGTCTAGATGTGAGCCCAAACCTTTGAGTTACAATTTTGCATACTTTCCGTTCTCCACAATGTCTTGATTCCAACAGGCATCACTATCCTAGGCTCCAATCTTTGAACCCACTATGCCTGACTACAAATAGCCCACTCAGGTGCAAGGTGTGCAAACCTACAGAAAGGAAGTAGCAATTTTCAGGGCCTCACTGAACTCCTGGGCTGATGGGGGACAAGGAAGGAATCCCAGATGCCTACCTGATAATTCTGGGCAGCTTCTTCTACCAAGTTGATATTGTGAGTTTTGTGGTCCTTGGATCCACGACACACAACACAGAGGGACTTCCCATCATGCTCACAGAAGTAATGGAACGTCTCCTGGTGCCTTGGACACATTGACTCTTCTTTTTTGGGCTGAACCTCAGAGACAGCTCAGATTGTTTCCACCAGATTTGCCAACAGTCAGTTGGACCTGAATGTGTCCCTCCCCCCAGAACTGTTGCAGAGGGGACATCTGAAAAACTTGTGTGATCCATCTGAGGCAGAAATTGTGCCCGCAGTTGATAGTGACAGGGTCCTGCAGAATGTCCAAGCAGATGGGGCAAATCACTTCCTCCTGCAGTTTGTTGGCAGTCTGTTGACCGGCATGACAGTAGTACAGAAGCTGTATCAAGTCTGTAGGAGTCTAGAAGTGAGCTGTGGACACTGGATCTAGGAAGGGAGAAGGAAATCAAAGTGTAGGCCAAAGATTCTAGCTATTAGAGGAGCAGGGAAAAAGGAAAAGAAGAAGGAGAAAACAAAATAAAGCAATGATAGAAAAAAGTAAAAATTAGAATGTAGGAAATATAAAGAGAGGAAAACATAAGCAATCCTAACTTGTTACCTCTTAAGAACAAATGGGTACTGTGAACGTATATATGCTGCTTATAAAATGAGGTAAATTGTCCTGAACTTTGGACTAAAGATATGTTTATAAGGCAGTTCAGTAAGATCAGAATAACTAGGGTTCCAAAGTTCACTCACAGAGGATTTTCTATCAGCTTTGGGTAGGGAGTGAGGGGTGGATGACACCTGCTGAAAGGTCATGACTGGTTCACCAGCGATGCCTTGGGCATCTTGTATGCAGAGCCCGAAACTTGAGAGAGCATATGGATAGGAAGAGAAGGGTAATCCTTTGGTTCCACACAAATTTTGTGAAAATATGTAATATGTAATCACCTACCTTGGGGAATTTCCCGTCACAAGGAGAACCAATCATTTCTAGTTCAGGGAGAGACACAAGAAACTTCCTCTCTGAAATGTCATTCTGTGTGTTCATTGTTCTTGATCCTAGTGGATCTTCTACTTCCACACCTGGAGCAGTTTGTCTTCTATTGGGTTTATTCCCCTGTACACTGTGTATCTTCAATACTTCAGTGTCACTGTGCCCCCTCTTTGCTTTGCTTATTCTTTGTCTATCTGTGTTTCTTCCTCCTTCTTGGTGCTTCTCTGATCCCTGACTTGCCTTCTTCTATGGCGTTTGTTCTGGCTAGGAAAATAGCAACCAGTGTCACCTACACTCCCCTCTGTAGCTCAGCCTCCATGTTTTAACATTTCTTCCCCCACTTTTGTCTGAAAGAAAAGGGTGCTTCCTCCCTACCCTTTCTCTGAGCCCCAGTCTCTACCCTCTCCTTTCCTCTCTCCAGTGTCTGCTGTTTGTTCCCACCAAGAAACACACCATTCATTTTTATCTGATCTGAATCTTAGGTCAAACAGAACTTGTGGGTGACTTTGTCATTATACATTTTGCTTTGCCTAGAACTGTTCTGGGTTTCACCTTTTCCTGGTATAATTATTAATCGTGTCTTCTTTCGTTCTCAGAAGTGTCCAGTTTAGACAATACACTATATGGTTTTCTTAATTATAGCAACCATTGTTAGCCAATTTTCAGAAATGTTATACTGCCAGGTCTTTCTCTTTGTTTGCTTTATGGTTGAATTAAAGCAGCCTAACATTTGTGTGATGTTTTGCAGTTTATCCTCCTCCTAAACTGCTGGCCCCTGGAGGAAGAATTTAATTTTTGACAGGTTTTGTTTGACTGGAGTGATGATTTTTTTTTTTTTTTTTTTTTTTTTTTGTTGGGGT
>NW_007260570.1:364262-390176 GCF_000164805.1 Carlito syrichta | reverse complement strand
CAGGCAATCCACTCACCTCAGCCTCCCAAAGCACGGGATTATAGGCTGAGCCACCGAGCCCAGCTGGAGTGATTTTTAAAATAATGATAATGACATGTCTCCCTGGCCCTTGAAGACCTTTGACCTTATGACACTGATTTACAGATTTCTTTTGCTTATACTGTATTACCTCATTTAAGTCTCACCTGTAAGAAGACAAGAAAACAGAAATTATCTTTATCTATTCTCAAACAATAAAACTGAATATGAATCATCTGGGAAACTTTTTTGAGTTGGAGTCTGACTCTGTCGCCCAGGCTGGAGTACAGTGACACTATCATAGGTCACTGAACCCTCAGTCTTCTGCACTCTGTCTATTCTCTTGCCTCAGCCTCTCAAATAGCTGTGTCTATAGGCACATGCCACCATGCTCAGCTAACACCCAGCTAATTTTTTGATTTTTTTTTTTTTTTTTTGAGTGGAGACTCACTCTGTCACCCAGGCTGGAGTGCAGTGACATCAACCAGCCAAGCTCTGGTGATCCTTCTGTCTCAGCCTTCCAAGCAGCTGGGACTACATGTGCATGCCACCATGCCTGGTTAATTTTTTTATTTATTATGGAGATAAGGTCTTGGCATTGACCAGGCTGGTCTCAAACTCCTGGGCTCAGGCCATCTCTCGGTTCAGCCTCCCAAAGTGCTGGGATTACAGATGTGAGCCACTGCACGCGGGCACATTTTTTGATATTTTTGTAAAGATGAAGCCTCTCTGTGTTGCACAGGCTGATCTCAATCTCTTGGGCTCAAGCAATCCTCCCACCACCTCAGCCTCTCCATGTGCTGAGATTACAGACAAGAGCCACCATACAGACCAAAGAAAGCCTATTAAAACACAAAATTGCTGAACTACAGCAGAGACTTTCTGTTTCAATAGGTCCAGAGTGGGGCCTGATAATTTGTATCTTAAATTTCCTGCAGATGTCTGTGCTGCAGAAGGCGGCCCACACATTGAGAACCACTGGTTTAGAGACACAAATTGTTCCAGTCCATCCAGCTGGTTAGTGACAGAGCTGGAATCAATCCCAGGTTTTCCCTTTCATGTTAAGTGCTCTTTATTCTTGCTTGTTTAGACATTAAGAAAAGCAAATCATAATCTTCAAAAATGATAAGCACATCTTTTGAAAGAACATTGGCATTTCAGTGGGGTAGGGCAAGTCAGCAGAGAGAATGGAAATATTCACACGAACACCAGTGGAGAGTTTCAAACAACTGTCACCAAGCAGGCACTGACAGTGTCACGTGGGAGGAAGTTTAGACATTAAAAAGAAGAATGTGCAGTGTTCCAAAGGAGTTTTATACTCCTAGGATTTATTTATTTAAATAGGTTTGGGGGTATAAATAATTTTTGATTGTGTGTATGCACTGTATACCAGTGAAAACGTCTGGGCTTTAAATGTATCCCTCACCCCCACCTATGCACATGTTACCTGTTAGGTGATTTTTCATCTTTCCACCCCTTCCCACTCTCCAACTTCTGAGTCTTCGATGTCCATTACATCATTCTGTGAATATATGCCTTTGCAGGTCCTTAGTTTAGCTCCCACCTAAAGTGAGACCATGGGGTGTTTGGTTTTCTGTTCCTGTGTTAGCTCACTTAGGATGATGTTCTCCTATTTTACTCAGGTTGCTGCAAAATGCATTATTTCATTCTTTTTGATGGCTGAATAGTAATCCATGGTACGTATGTGTATATATACACCACATTTTCATTATCCACTGATCAGTTGATGGGTATTTAGGTTGATTCCTAAGGACAAAACTTGACCTTTTTTTCTCTTATTGAATTCCTAAGAGGCTTGGGGAGTCACACCTGAGAAGGACTCACCAGATAGAGTTTTATTACCCTATTACCCTATTTGCTAAAGTCTGTTTTCCAATATGACTCTGGTATAAAATCACATAACAAATACAGAAGGAAACCAAAGTATTGTATGCCCCTGCAAAGTCTTTTCTTGAAGACTCCAATACTCTGGGAATCTGTAAGATATTTATCTATCCTCTCTGAAGTCTGCCACTTATAGAACTTTATCTATATATCAACACATCTGGAGTTTTCTGCCCCCTTATCTGACTCAACAGCGCATCTCCTCTATAGATATCTAAAAATTTTTAGACAGGGACTACAAATTACTAGTCAAGAAATCTTTGAATCCACCTATGACCTGTAATCCCCTGGTTGTAAATGTCCCTCCTTCCTGGACCAAACCAACGAAAATATCACATGTGTTGATTTATAACTTCTGTTTCTTGTAACTTCTGCTTTCCTAAAATATATATAACCAAGCCACAATTCAACCATGTTGGACACGCGTTCTCAGGACTTTCTGAGGATAGGTATTCCCAGACTAGGTCCTCAAGTTTGGTTTAGAATAAAATATCTTAAAATATTTTCTAGAGTTTGGTATCTTTTCATCAGCACTCCACATCTGTGTAATTGTGAATTGTGCTGTAATAAACATATGAGTGCAGGTGTCTTTGTATAACGACCTCTGTTTTCTCCTAGGATTATTATTTTTATCCTGGGTTATGAATCCACTAGATAGAATGGATATTTTAAACTTAGAGGCTCAGTAGTCTGAAACCAAATACCTCCAATTTGCAAGGGCTGGGTCTTGAGAGATATGGTACTGTGTTAATTCCAAAAGACTTCCAAGCCAACTGGGGCATAGAGTTTATTTAAAAAAAAAAAAAAAGCCACAAAAGAGGAAGTGAGGCAGAGCTAACATGCATATGACCCAGACAGCAGACAAGAAAACAGACAAAGAGCCACACAGTGATGAGTACACAGGTCAAGGAGGGACCTGCCAAAAGTAATAGAATGAGACACCTTATCAGAGGTCAGTAAAGGCCAGGGGCAGCTCAGTGATTAGACAGCCACGTCTCTGCCTATGATGTAAGCTTCCTTACATCGAGATTTCAGCTACATAAGCTTCCCCTGCATTGAGATTCACAATTTTGGGCTAGTGTGAACTGGTATGATTTCCAAGGAGGTCAACATTGCAATATATTTCAAAGTTACAAATGCTCATCCCCTTTAATCCAGAAATTTCACCTCTAGGAATTTGTTCCACAGATAAACTCATATACATAAATTTACTTTGGACTTTGTGGTAATGTTTGCATTAGCAAGAGATTGAAAACAAATGTATATCAGTAAGGAGATGTTTATGAAAATTATAGCCCAGTTTTATAACTGACTAGAAATTAAATCAGAAGTTCTGTATTTATAAATTGAAAATATCACCAAGATATGTTATTATATGAAAAAAAAGTGATACAGAACAATGCATGTACTATGCTACCATTTTAGTTAAAAATACTTATTTTTTTGAATATTCATATAAACTCTCTCTGGAAGGATAAGAATCTAATAACTAACAATGATTGCTTCTGAGAAGATGGACTGGCTGCCTGGGAAAAAGGCTTTCATTGTACAGTATACTCTACCTTTTGAGAATTTTTATTTTTGTAAATACATTATATTTTACATTATATAATAAAAAGGGACAGGATGAAATGGAAATTCACAGAGTAAAAAAACAAATTGACTAATAAATAGGAAAAAAGTAATCTTGAAACTACACCGAGAACAGCCTGGGCAACTTGGCAAGACCTCATCTCTACACTAAATCAAAAATCTAGTGGGCCTGTGGTTCCAGCTACTTGGAAGGCTGAAGTAGAAGTATTGCCCGAGCCCAGCAGGTTGACTGATGCTGGGGTGGCGCTGAGGGTGCCACTGCATTCCAGCCTGGGTGATGGAGTAAGACTCCAACTCAAAAAAAGAGAAAATACAACTTAAAAGAAAAGAAAATATCATTTTATACCTAAAATTTAAAAGTATGGAAATATCAGCTGAGTGCGGTGGCTCACGCCTGTAATCCCAGCACTTTGAGAGGCAGCACTTTGAGAGGCAGAGGTGAGAGGATTACTTGAGCTCAGGGGTTAGAGACCAGCTTGGAGAGACCTTATCTCTACAATAAATCAAATAATCAACCGGGTATGGTGGCACATGCCTGTGGTTCCAGCTACTTGGAAGGCTGAGGCAGAAAGATCACCTGAGCCCAGAAGGTCAAGGCTGCGGTGGCCATGAGTGTACCATTGCACTCCAGCCTGGGCAATAGAGTGAGATTCCAACTCAAAAAACAAACAAACAAAAAAAGTCTGGAAATGTGGCCAAGGACATGAAAAATGGGAACTTGTATATCCTGCTGTTGAAAGTATAAATTACAGCATTTAAAAAATACCTAATAGACTGGGCACAGTGGCTCACGCCTATAATCCCAGCACTCTGGGGGGCCAGGGCAAGAGGATTCATCGAGACCAGGAGTTCAAGACCAGCCTAGGCAACATAGTGAGTCCTGTCTCTACAAAATAAAAATAAAAAAATTAGCAAGCCACGATGGCTCACACCTGTAGTCTCAGCTATTCGAGAAGCTGAGGCAGAAGGATCACCTCAGTCTAGAAAGTGGAGGCTATGGAGAGCTGTAATCATGCCAGTGCACTCCAGTCTGGGCGACAGAGTGAGACCCTGACTCAAATAAATAAATAAGAAATAAATAAATGTTTAAAAGGTGTACTTTCACTTCAAGGTTATATAATTATGCTAATGGAATGTTACTACTAATAATAAATAAAAGCTAACATTTACTGAATGCTTACCTGTGCCAGGCACAGTTCCAAGCATTTTGCATATTCACTCATTTATTTTTTTTGTTTGTTTGGGTTTTGTTTTGTTTTTTTTTGAGTTGGAGTCTGACTCCTTTGCCCAGGCTGGAGTGCAGTGGCACGCACGCTCACAGCCACACCAGTGTCGACCTGCTGGGCTCCAGCGATCCTTCTGCCTCAGCCTTCTGAGTAGCCAGAACTACAGATGTGCGCTACCACACCCAGCTATTTTTTATTTTATTGTAGAGATGAGGTCTTGCCAAGTTGCCCAGACTAGTCTTGAACCCTCGGACTCAAGCAATCCATTTGCCTCGGCCTCCCAAAGTGTTGGGATTACAGGTTAAGCCACTGAGCCTGGTTCACTCATTTATATAGGAAGTATTATCCTCATTTTGAGGACAAGTCATTTGAGATCAAGAGAGATTAAGTAACTTGACAAAATCATTCAGTAAGTGAATAGTTGAATGAGAACTTGAACCCAGAGCTTTGTTATACCCTATATGATTCTGCTCTTTTAGAGAAAGAATCATGTACATGTGCACTCAGAGATATGTATGTGTTAAATGTAGCATTGTTTATAAGAGCAAAAGGTTGAATAAAATCCATATCAGGGTTTTTCAACCATAGCACTATTGACATTTTAGGTTGGATAATTCTTTGTTGTGGGGTTGGTAGGATGTTTACCAGCATTCCTAGCCTCTACTGCTAGATTCCAGTAGTACTCCCATTCTCCAATTGTGACAAACAAATATGTTTCCAGGCATGATCAAATGTCCCGGGAACAAAACCTCTAGTTGAGGTTTTATATTCATATGGCTGGGACTCAAAACAATAATGATTATGAGATCATTTATGTACATTTAAAAACATACAAAACACTTCATATAGTTTGCAGTTCTATATATATGTAATAGAAATTTAAACACATGACCTGAAAGGATATGCATCAGATTTATAATCATGTTTGCTTCTGGAGAGAGAGAGAGGAATGAAACTAGAGGAGAATTAAATAAACAGAGGGAACCTCAATTTTTTTTTTGGTAGAGATAGTTTGCAGGCTAGCTTTGAAATTCAAGCTTCAAACAATTCTCCCCTCAACCTCCCAAAGTTCTGGGATTATATGCATAAGCTGCTGTGCCCCCTGAGGAACCTCAAATTTGTCTTTAACATTTAACTTTTTTTTTTATGTTGGAATCTCATCTGTCGCACAGGCTGGAGTGCAGTGGCACACTCATGGCTACTGCAGCCTAGACCTGCTGGGCTCAGATGACCCTTCCACCTCAGCCTTCCAAGTAGTTGGAGCCACAGGCATGTGCCGCCATGCTAGGCTAATTTTTTGATTTGTTGTAGAAACGAGGTATCACTAAGTTACCCAGGCTGGTCTCGAACCCCTGGACACAGGCAATTCTCTAGCCTCTGCTTCCCAAAGTTCTGGGATTACAGGTGTGAGTCACCGCACCCAACTACATTTAATTTTTAAAAATTTGGAGCAAATATGGCAAAATGTTTATATTTATTAATAGGCTATAGTTACAAGTGTGCTTTGTTATATTCCTGCTTTCCTTTTCTATTTTATTTTTTTCAAGATAAAACAGTGTAAAATAGAAAAGCTATAAAAAAATTAACAATAGATAAAAATAGAAACTCAAAAGAATTCTAAAATTAAAAAAGTTCAATTCCTCCCTACACTCAGGAAAATGCAAATAATGAGATAAAAATGCAAAAATGAGATCTGCTTTGTACTCTTCAGATTGGCAAAGTTAAAAGAAATTCCGGGCTGATAAGGATGTGGAAAATTAGACTCTTCATACATTGCTGGTGGGAGCATGAATGCTCAACTATCTTTTTAGAAAGCCTCAAGGCAAATGACATAAGATGCAGCCAACAGGTGATTAGAAAGCATATTATAAACAGCATTTCAAAAAGGTTTTTAGGTTTCGAGGTAAGTTAAGGACCAGGGGGTAGGCATTAGGTCAAGGGACAGCCCACACAGAGATACCCTATAACTAGTCTTCCTAGACAAGAGCTAGATTTTATTTAGTTAAAAATGGAAGTTAGAAATTGGAGATAATAAAACAGTTCTGTTTAAAATACCTTCATGATAACCTTATTTCAAAAGAATAGAGTTTAAAGTTCTCTATGTAGATTATATACATGCAAACAGAAAGTAAATAAATAAATAGATGTATGGAGCCACAAAAGTCAGTTTCTAGCATTCAGTATAAGATTGGGTGGCATTGCTCAACAAAAGGACCAGTCATGAGATTAAAAAACCCAACAAAATGTAAAGTTTCCTTTTCTTCCTTACAGAGCTTCATTAAAAAGACGTAAGAATAAATCTAGAGATCATTTAAGGGCGATTGCAAACAGAAAAACTCGTGGTGCTTTCACTTCTCTTTCTGTCAGGAGAAACTGTGACCTTCCTAAACGCCCCAGCTCCAACTTATGTAGGATCAAGGGTAGAGGGAAGAAGCTGAAAAGACCTGGCCTTCATTGGACTCAGTTACCTTAAAATTGTTTAAATTGTTGGATTGGTCTGTGTACTTGTTAATTTTATGTGACAACTTGGCTAGACCATGGTACCTAGATATTTAGTCATCATCAGTCTTAGATGTTGCTGTGAAGGTATTTTTTTAGATGAGATTAACATCTAAATCAGTAGATTTTGAGTAAAGTCAATTACCCTCTGTAATACAAGTGGACCTCAAAAATCAGTTGAAGACCTTAAGAAAAGACTGAGGCTCCCAAGAAAGAGGAAATTCTGCCTCCAGACTGTCTTAGGGCTCAAGTGGCTGCATTAACTCTTCTTCGAACTCCAGCCTACAGGCTTGCCCTGCAGAATTGGAATTTTCTGGTCCTCGCAATCACATGAGCCAGTGCCTTAAACCTCTGTTTATATATTCACAACCTAATCATTCTGCTTCTAAACACAACCTGCCTACTGTTGATGAAAGATGCCAAACTCTGTAAAATATTTAAGATAGTCTATTCTGAGCCAAATGTGAGTGACTTTAGGCCAATGACATTGTCCCAAGAGGTCCTGGGAACGTGTGCCCGAGGTGGTTGAATTACAGCTTGGCTATATACATCTTAGGAAGATATAAGTTACAAGAAACTATAAATTAATACATGTGAGATTTACATTGGTCTGGCCTAGGAAGGTGTGATGTCTCCAAGGGGGCAGGAGTGGTGGGGCTTGCAGGTCATAGGTGGATTTAAAGATTTGCTCTAAGGAATTTTGAATTCAGTAAAGGAAATGTGGCTGTGTAGTTAAAGGGGTGGCTTGAGGAATGATGAGGGAATCAAGTTTCTTGATCTGTAGGTGAAGCCTCATATGTGGCAGACTTCAGAGAACAGGTGGTAAGTGTCTTAAAAGGTGCCCAGAGTCTTCAAGAGATGCTTTTTCAGGGTCATAAAATATTTTGGTTTTCCTTCTCTATCTGTTGTGTAATGCTATGCCAGAGTCAGGTCGGAAAGCAAGCCTCATTAAATAGAGTTAATAAAAAGCCTGTCTGATGAGTCTTTGTAGGGAATAACTCTTAGTTAGGAATTTGGACAGAGAGAGAGAGAGAGAAAAAAAAAAATCCAGAGTTCAGTCCTCACTATCCTGAATCTCTACAAAATAGTTACTCTACTTGTATAATAAATGACATCAAAGAAAACGGGCAAGAAGAAATATAAATCTCGTTGGCAGCTGAGGATCTAAACACACCCCTGTCAGAACACATCAGACTACGTAATCTTCATGTTCCGCAGAAGTACTGTGCCCAGAGCCCAGCACAGAGCTCTTTGTAATTCCTTACTCTGGAAACCACATTTTAATAAAGATACTCACAGACTGGACCACCTTGAAAGAAGGGCCCTAGGATGGCGAGCAGCTTTGAAATCCCATTTCAGGAGGCAATGATGAGAATCTGGCACCGTCCCTGAGAAACTCAGGAGTACAGAGATCTGCCTTCCAAATGCTGGGAGACGGGTAGTGGATCTCTGCCCCTCTATGGTCTCAGCACTTCTATATAATGAAGCCCTAATGACAAGTACCTCAAAATGTGACTGTACTTAAAGATAGGGCCTTTAAAAAGGTGAGTAAGTTAAAATAAGGCCATTACAGTGGGCCCTAATTCAATCTCACTCTTCCTAAGAGGAAACTAGGACACACAGAAAAGTACCAAGGGTGCTCCATGTGAGGAAGGCCCTTATGAGGACACAGTGAGAAGGCAGGCATCTGCAAGTCAAGGAGAGAGACCTCAGCTCAAACAACCTGATATCATGATAAACTAAGTGGACAGAAGTCCCACTCACTGAGGAGAGCCAGGCAAAAAATTGGCTAACCACATGAAGTATGGAGGAAAAAAGTAAGGGGGAAAGAGACATGAGGAGCAGGTGGTAAGGTTCCAGATTTCAACAGGGTGGTCAGCAAGATGGAACAATTGTCACTGCTGGTTGGTGAAATTATGGATAATTATTTTATTTTATACTTTCCTGTACTTCCAAGTACAAGTAACACACTTGCTTTTACAATTAGAAAAAAACCACGATAAATATTACTATAAAATAAATCGCAGCGATTTTAAAAAATCATGTGGCGATTCCTAAAAGATCTAAAAATTGACCTCCCATATGACCCTGTAATCCCCCTCCTGGGAATATATCTGGAGGAACTCAAATCACTCTATGAAAAAGATACCTACACACGCATGTTTAATGTAGCATTATTCACAATAACAAAAACATGCAACCAACCGTGCTGCCCATCGAAAGACGACTGGATTTTTTAAAATGTGGTACATATACACGATGGAATACTATGCAACCATAAGGAAGGACAAAATTATGAACTTCGCAACAACTTGGATGAACTTAGAGTCTACAATACTGGTGATCTATCACAGAAACAAAGAACTGAGTATCACATTGTCTCACTCATAACTGAACCTTGAACAAGTATCGTAATACTATAAGAAAGGAATTGGCAGTAGTGGGAAACTGCCAGGGGAGGGAGAGGCACACCTCTTCAACAAGGGTATCTGCATAATGCACATTTGTATACCTAACCCTGAATCGTACCCCACACATCTTTAAAAAAAAAAAAAATCCCAGGTTGGGTGCAGCAGCTCACGCCTGTAATCCCAGCACCTTGGGAAGCCGAGGCGAGAGGATTGACTAAGCCCATGTGTTCAAGACCAGCCTGGGCAAGATGTTGAGACCTTGTCCCTACAATACATCCAAAAATTAACTGGGTGTGATGGTACACACCTGTAGTTCTAGCTACTTGAAAGGCTGAGGCAGAAGGGTCTCCTGAGGTCAGCAGGTCCAGGTTGTGGTGGCCGAGATTGTGCCACTGCATTCCAGTCTGGGTGACAGAGTGTGACTCTGACTCAAAAAAAAAAAACAAAACAAAATCCCACACTTCCATTTCCTACAGAATAAAGTCTAAACTCCTTCTCCATGGTCTCTTCACTTTTTTCTAAACTTATTTTTCATTTCTCAAGACTGTCTTTTCCAGTCAGGGTTGCCAAATTTAGCAAATAAGAGTACAGGACACTCAGTTCAATATGAATTTCAGATAAACAGTGAATAATGTAATATTTGAGACCTACTAAAAATGATTTGTTCTACATCTAGAAGTCAAGTTTAGTTGAGCATTGTGTATTTTATCCGGCAACACTATAAGTGATTTTCCTTCCCCTTTGCTGAAATAACCTCTTTTTCATCTTTCCAAATGTTTCCAGGTAACCACAGAGTGGGGAAGAAGGGTGAATGTGGGTGGTAATAAAAGACAGGCCTATCTATCAACTCTTATATTAGTATAAGGTATACTTGAGGGGTGGTGTGCCAGGGGATGCCCTAGAAGGGGATATAGTTAAAGGGCTCTTTCTTGACTTTATTTTATTTATTTATTTTTGACTTGAAGTCTCACTCTGTCACCCAGACTGGAGTGCAGTGGTTGCTCCCGGCCACTGCAACCTCTACCTGCTGGGCTCCGGCAATTCTTCCGCCTCAGCCTTCCAAGTAGCTGGAACTACAGGCATGCGCTACCACTCCCGGTTCATTTTTTATTTATTGTAGAGATGAGGTCTTGCCAAGTTGCCCAGGCGGGTCTCGAACCCGCAGGCTCAGGCAATCCACTCACCTCGGCCTCCCAAAGCACTGGGATTATAGGCTGAGCCACCGAGCCCGGCTCTTTCTTGACTTTAAATTGAACTTTCCTACCGATAAAAATAGCACCTTCAGTTGAAGCACCATAGCCCGGGAGTCAGATATAGGTGAATATCCAAAGTTCTCCTCAAAAAGAAACTCTTAGTTATGCAAGGCATTTATTCAAATCTTCTAGCTATTTCACTCAGGTAAAATATCCTTAGTCAAAATTTTCAACCTAAGAGTATTTTTAAACATTGTTGTTTTTTGTTTGTTTGTTTGTTTTTGTTTGTTTGGTTTTTTTGCTTTTTTTGTTCTGCTTTTAGAGCAATCTTTTAATATATTGAATAATTTGACACTCAGCTCCTTCACCAAGTGACACCTTGGGCCTCTGCAGAGGTCCCCACCAGCAAAAAGGCCCTCACAGATGCAGCCTCTTGATCTTGGACTTCTCAGTCACCATTACTGTAAGAAATATATTCCTTCACTTTATAAAAACATAAACAAACAAATAAATAAACTATTGAACAATTTAAGGGGCCTTTAAAAATGAACAGCTCTTGATACAAAGGAGGAAGCCTCTCCATCCATTTGTCTGACATATCCTTTGCTCCCCCAGTCCCCTACCCCATTCATTAGCTCCACAGAGACCCGAAAGCACCTTAAAGCTAATCCTAGAGTCAGACTCATGGTCCTGTCACAAGGTCGGCTCCTGTCTGAAATCAAGCTTCTGCTGAGTCTGCGGGGTAGAAGGCTAATACTCCCTTCTCTCCTACAGCACAGCAGTGTGCTCTTGTCCAGAGTGGGCATGGGAGAGCTGCTGGGCCCAGGCTGCCAGACCCATGGACTGACATCCAGTCATTCCAGGACACAAAGCCGGCTAACACTGGCCAACCATTCCAATGAGCACACGTTGCAGATGGACGGGAAGGCAACTGGGGGCAGCAGTATAATTCCACCTGAATGCAAATTTCAGAAAAAAAAAGTTAAGACTGTGAAATAAAGGTTCTCACCTGTGACGATAATTTTCTATCTTCATGTCCTTAATACTTACTGCAGAACCTGGCACAAAATAGCTAATTTTTTAGTTTCCATACTAAACAAAGTCATTTTAAACAGGTTTTCTATGCACCAGTGTGATTAAAAATCTTTAGACAAGCCAGGCTCTGTGGCTCAGCCTGTAATCCCAGCGCTTTGGGAGGCTGAGGTGAGTGGATTGCCTGAGCCCGCAGGTTCGAGACCTGCCTGGGCAACTTGGAGAGACCTCATCTCTACAATAAATCAAAAATTAGCCGGGCACGGGAGTGCGCGCCTGTAGTTCCAGCTACTTGGAAGGCTGAGGTGGAAAGATCGCTGGAGCCCAGCAGGTCAAGGCTGTGGTGGCCTGGAGCAGCCACTACACTCCAGGCTGGGTGACAGAGTGAGACTCCAACCCCCCCAAAAAAGTCTTTAGACAAGATTGTTAAGTAAAAAGCAAAACAATGCTTAACATAGAAGATGTTGCTTAATAAAAGAGAGAAATATCAATATGTATATTTACTTCTACTTATATAAATAACCATTGAAAGCATACACAGAAAACAAAGTGTTTACCTGTGGGTCAGGAATGGGGGTAATGGCAGAAGGGTGAACAGGGGCAGATATTGTTTTTTAAGCCAAGGAAATGTATAATCCTTTGAGTTATATGATTAAAATTACATATTTGATTCTTTTGGTTATATCATAGTGTGGTGGCAAAAAGCTGAACTGGAAAAAGGAAGCAAGCTACTCTCTCCATTTCTCTGTGGTCACACAGCCTCTTATTCTTTCTTTCTGTGCTCATGGTGGACCAACAATGCCACCATACTTGAGTATCCATGACTTTATAACCTTTTAGAAACAGATGTGTCCAACTAAGTACTTACAGTAAACCAACCCCTCAGACATGTTCTACTACAGGTTCATCTGACTGTGCTTCTCAGGAGTAGCTGCTTTGAAGGATTCAAAATAAGAATTCTTTATCAACCTGGTGACTTGATAACATTTCAGGCTAATTGGTTTTGTTGGGTTGTTTGTGGTGAGAACACTTAAGATCTACTCTCTTTGCCATTTTCAAGAATACAGTACACTGTTATTAACTAGAGTCACCATGATATACGATGGATCTCTTGAACTTAGTCCTCTCTAAGTGAAACTTTATATACTTTGACCAATTCATCCCCCTCCCCCTGCATCGGCCCAGCCCCTGGTAACCACCATTCTACTCTCTACTTCTTTAAGTCAGCATTTTAATACTCCATGTAAAAGTGAGATCATGCAGTATTTAAGGTTGCTTCCTCTATGCCACTGAGTGGAATTCAGGGGTTTCCACCAAGAACTTGTTGTGTTCATCAGCAGCTCCATGCCTCTAAGTCTCAGATATTAAGCCCCTGCTCCTCCTTCACCCTGTTTTTCTGAGAACCACATAATCAAACACAGAGAATAGTATCTTTTCTGTGATTTCTCTAAATGGACTCACACTCAATTAGTGAGTATAATAGATTACTTGTTTCCTGGAGGTCTAGGGAGACAATGGTGCTGGAGTCGAGGGCAGGTTTCATCAAATGACATAATCAAGAGAAAATAATTTAAAGTTCAATAGTAGGCATTTCTGTTCTTAAAAATTCTTTGTCTATTTCTGTAACTGAACATTACTCACTGGCAAACTTTCCTCCTAGGGCTGCCTGCCTGCCTTCTGCTGCCCTGTAAGCTCTGTTTCTATCCTAGTCTATCCTTCTTTCTCTTACAGTTTTATGTCCCATTTCCTTTCTCTCTCCTCTCATCTCCAATCTACATATTTCAGGGGGAGCTTTCCACAGCCAGGTATTTCTTGCCCTGAGGAATCATGCCGCCAGTTTTTGTTTTGTTTTGTTTTTTGAGTTGGAGTCTCACTCTGTCACCCAGGCTGGAGTGCAGTGGCCACTCCCGGCCAGCGCAGCCTCGACCTGCTGGGCTCCGGCGATCCTTCCGCCTCAGCCTTCCAAGTAGCTGGAACTAAAGGCGCGCGCTACCACGCCCGGCTCCTTTTGATTTATTGTAGAGATGAGGTCTCGCTGCCCAGGCGGGTCTCGAACCCGCGGGCTCAGGCAATCCACTCACCTCAACCTCCCAAAGACGCGGGATTACAGGCTGAGCCACCAAGCTCGTTTTTAAGCAGAGCATTACTGCCAACGCTCCACCTGCCGGTGAAAAGGACTGTGCCCTTTCTTGGGAGACAGCTCCACCTACTGCCCATCTAGAGACAGTTGCCCAAAGCACACTTGAATGATTCTCTCCATTGCCTGTTCTTGGATGGGTGGCAGATAAATCAGGTTATGAATAACTCGAGGTACATTGAACTTGAGGTGGTGATGGAATATCAAAGGATGCACATGAGTTTAAACTCAATAAAGAGTCCAAGACCAAGAATAAGGATCTGGCTGGCATTGGAACTCAGGAAGGCTGCAGGACCTGCATGGGGTCAGCAACTATGCAGAGGTAGAGAGTGGGGATTTGAACCCAGCCCCGTTGCCTTTGAAGTTCATATAGTTCAACCTCACTGCCCTAGGAGAGAGTGAATCTCCGATTATGGATGATCAGAATAGTAAGAGGGAATCCAGGAGCTGGTGGAAAAGATAATTTCAAAGAGGGGACTGCTAGTGATCTAATGTTTGAATCATCTGTTTGGATGGATTGAGAAAATATCACTAGGATTTGAATTTAAGATTTAGTTAGAGACCCTTGAAAGAGTGGCTTAAGTTGCCCAGCTCTGGGCTAGGCATAGGAAAGTATGGAAAGATGGAAAGCCATAGTCCTGTTCCTCATGGAGCTAAGTGTAAGCCCAAGTCAGGGAAACTGACAAAAATCAAATGGTAATCAATAAGATAGTGGTTTAGGAAAGGGAGTTGCATATAGACCTGCATAGCCCCTCCCCTTCCTCCAGGCCAATGCTGTCCTGAGTCAGGGCCTGTAGTTTGGCAAGCAGACTGTGAGCTGACTCATCCCCTTTGCTGGCTGCTCTTCTTGCCCAACTGCAAGTGGAGGGCCTGGATGAAGAATGAAGATTAAGTTGTTAGGAAGGTTTCATGCAGGAAACTGGGACTTGAGCTGGGCTTCGACTGATGCAAGGAAAAGGTATGAGGACTTTTCTGCTGGGAACTGTCAGAGTCGAGGCAGGAAGGAAGCATAAAGAAGGTGAAAATCACCTGACTCTTGGCTCCTATATATATATATATTTTGAGTTGGAGTCTCACTCTGTCACCCAGACTGGAGTGCAGCGGCCCCTCCTGGCCACCGCAGCCTCGACCTGCCGGCGATCCTTCCGCCTCAGCCTTCCAAGTAGCTGGAACCACAGGCACGCGCTACCACGCCCGGCTAATTTTTTGATTTATTGTAGAGATGAGGTCTCGCCAAGTTGCCCAGATGGGTCTCAAACCCGCGGGCTCAGGCAATCCACTCACCTCAGCCTCCCAAAGGCGTGGGATTACAGGCTGGGCCACCGAGCCCGGCTGGCTCCAATATTTTTAAAGCAAGCCAAATTAGGTAAGATCACTCACTTAAAAGTCATTGAGCACCTAGTATATGCAAGGAGCTCAGGGAAATAATAACACTGGTAATTGTGCATTGGTTTGTAGTTTATGAATCACACCCATTTCCAGCAATGACATTTGGTCCAGTCCCCTGTGAAGGAGGTTGATGTGACTATTCCAGAACACGAAGCTCCAAATCTCTAGAATCAGGAACATAATCCATATTCTTTGACTAGTCAGAATTCCTTTCATTTGAGCCACTGAGTCTTCCTATTCTTAAATATTTTAAAATTTAAATATAGGCTGGGCTCGGTGGCTCAGCCTGTAATCCCAGCACTATGGGATGCTGAGTTAAGTGGATTGCCTGAGCCCCCGGGTTTGAGACCAGCCTGGGCAACTTGGCAAGACCTCGTCTCTACAATAAATATACTTTTAAAAAGTTAACCAGGCATGATAGCGTTCACCTGTAGCTCCGGCTACTTGGAAGGCTGAGGTGGAAGGATTGCCGCAGCCTAGCAGGTCGACACTGGGGTGGCCGTGAGCATGCCACTGCACTCCAGCCTGGGCAACAGAGACTCCGTCTCAAAACAAACAAACAAACAAACAAATAAAAAATTTAAGTATTGTTTAAAGAGTTAGAGTTATGACTCAAAATTTGAAAGGAACATGGGGAAAAGTCTCCCTCCTACTCTTGGTTTCCAGACATCTAGCTTCTCTCTCCAAAGGCAATCTATTACTAGTGCCTTGATGTATCCTTCTAAAGATATTCTTTAAATAAAAAGCATAAATGCATAAACATATGCCTATATTAAATTTCTTTTGTTTGTTTGTTTGTTTTGAATCTGAGTCTTACTCTGTTGCCCAAGCTGGAGTGCAGTGGCATGCTGCTCATGACCATCGCAGCCTCAACCCGCTGGACTCAGGCGATCCTTCCACCTCAGCCTTCCAAGTATCTAGAATTACAAGCATGCGCCACCACACCCAGCTAATTTTGTTATGTACTGTAGAGACAAGGGCTCACCATGTTGCCCAGGTTGGTCTCAAACCTGCAGGCTCAGACCATCCTCTTGCCTCAGCCTCCCAAAGTGCTGGGATCATAGGCATGAGCCACTACACCTGGCTTATTAAATTTCTAACAGCAGAATTGCTGGCTCAAAGAGAATGTGCCTTTGAAATTCTGAAGGAAATTGTCAAATTATGGCTCCTTTAAAGGAGAAGTCCTAGCTGACATTCCCATCAGCAGTCTATGGGAGTATCTGTTTCCTCACATACTCACCAACCCTGTGTTACCAAACATTTGGATTTCTGCCAATATGACAGGGGAAAATAGTATCTCAGTGTCATTTTAATTTGCATTTTTTAAAATGTGAGTGAGACGGAGCATCTTTTGATATGTTTCAGAGTCATCTTGTATTTTTTTCTATGAAGTCCCTATTTCTTCTGCCTATTCGTCTACTTGGTAGGTGATAATTTCATTCTTATTTATAAGAGCTCTCCCCTTTCTCTATTTTAAAAGGAAAATAGCCCTTTGATTTTAATGATAGTTGTAAATATTTTTCTTTTTCCATTGTTATTTGGTCAGTTGTCTCTTGATGTCGCTTTTACTGTATTGTTTTATATGTAGATCTTTTAAAATGCGGTCGAATTTCTCTTTTTTTCCTTTTGTGGCTTCTAAATTTTAAAGTCTCAAGCTTGTGTTACTTAAATACAGGGGACCCCTGCCTTCGACTTGCTCAATAAGCCAACAGGAAAGTCAAGAAAAGTACCTAAGTAGAGGTTACTATATGATAGTGTTCTAAGTTGGCTCAAAATGCTATTTCTTCATCTATCTATCCATACATCTAATTATAAATCTATTTGTTCATCTGTCTATTCGCCATTCATTTATCAAGCCATTGCTGAACTCTAAGGACAAGGAAAGTTATGGAAAAAGATGACATTTTATAGTAATGAGTCTCGTGGGCTGGGATGAGAGAAATCAGATCTGAATCCCAGTTCTATGTTTACCCCCACTGTGGCCTTGGGCAGGTTACTTCTTGTATTATCCCATGAGATACAACAGAAATGTAGAATATGGAGAGGTCAAGAATTAGAGGTCAAAGAACAAATGTAGTCAGTGGCTTAGGGAGGGAGCTGTACGGTGAATGCAAATGCCTAGATTTGTGATTTCAGGTGGTTAAATTTGAATTCTGACAAGGTCAAGAGAGTGACCAGGATGTGAACAGGACAATGAACTGAAGGGCCTCCTTGTTACATGGTCATCACAGAGTCCTTGAAATCACCCAAGATAATGGCAGGACACAGAACGATGAAAAGCCTGTTCTCAATGAGCTAAGGGAGATGGCTCTATGGAGGGTAGCAGGGATGAGATAGAGAGGGGACAACCAGAGCTCCCACAAGCAGGTATACCTATATGGGTCTGGGCAAGTAATGGTCAGAAAAGGGTGATATGAAATGAGGATGGTTCCCTCCTTACCTGTGACTGAGTCGAGAAAGCCATCTCCTTTGAGAAGAAAGTGAAGGAACTTTGGGGAAAGTGACATTTTAGCAACAACCTAAAATAAAAACTGTTTCTCTCCTCATAACACTTCTGACACCAAATGTTTGAGGATTTTTTCCCAACATCAACCAGATTTCCAACTCTGACACCAAATGAGTGTCCCATAATTTAGTTTGGTTCTAACACTATCTGGAGTTTGCTCAGATGCTCCAGGTTAAGGGCTCAGTCCTACAAGACTGCACTCCATGTCAGATGCCAATGACAAGTGATAGGTCTCCAGGTTTCCCACACTTCTGACTGACTTGACTACAAATTAAACATTCTCATGACCCCTCCTCCATTAGGTTTGATAACTTGCTATAGTGGTTCACAGAACTCAGGGAAGAACTTTACTTACTATCACTGGTTTATTACAAAGGGCATACAAATGAGCAGCCAGATGAGATCTGAAAGGGTCCTTAGCACAGGAGCTTCTGTCCTCCATGAAGTTCATGGTACACCACCCTCCCTATGGATGAATTCACCAACCTGGAATCTCTCTGTCTCTTTGTCTTTTATGGAGGGTGCATTGTGTAGGCATGACTGATTAAACTATTGTCCATTGGTGATTAATTCAGTCTCCAGGTTGGTTCTTTTTTCTTTCTTTTTAAAATTTTTCGTTAGTTCATGAATTGGACATGGTTGATTCTTCTGGCAACCAGCCCCCATCCTCTAAGACTCACTTCATTAGCATAAACTCAGGTATAGTTGAAAGGGGCTTATTATGAATAATAAAGGATATGTTTATCAGAATGTATCCCCATTGTAAGTTGAGGAACATCTGGAATTAGGATGGTTCAACTTACAATTTTGGACTTTACAATGGGTTTATTGGTGTATTAAATGCATTTTCAGCTTGCAATGTTTTCAATTTCAATGAGTTTATTAGGACATAATCTCATCATAAGTCAAGGAGCATCTGTTCAAGGGCTTTAGGAGCTCTGTTCCGAAACCAAACATATATATTTTTATTGTACCACAATATCGTACAACCCCCATAGCAAACAGTGGCAAAGTGGAATTGAGAGAGGACGCTATGGAGTGAAGTTTTCAACATGAATCTCAGACCTTTCAAAGCCTCAAGTGGCAGCCCTTATTAGTGGCACCCCTGTGGGTTCCCCTAAAGTCAATGCAAGACCAGCCTGATTGAAGGAAAACTGGGAGACAGTGGGGTGGGTGGCTGAACGCTATGGTTCAGTGACCTCTGGATCCATAAACCAGGATTCTCAGGAGTCCCCATTCTGAATCGAGTCTCAGTTCCTGTCATATTTATGTCAAAGGCCCAAGACTTTCCTCCTCCCATGAACAAACAAGTCACACCCTGCACCAACCAAAGTCCATCTCATCTTCCAGCTACCCTAGAGCATAAGGAGTTTTATTTTTCTGGTAATTCAGTATTTCTAGGATAGGGTGAGTTTCTCCACCCCCCCTCCTGAATTTTACTGATCTATGAACATATATAATTGGCATAACTTAAGAACTGTTCACCTACTGACCATCTCTCCAGGTCTGGAGCTGGAGAAAATGATCTGAAATTGTAGCAGGAGAAATTAAGGTAGGATACTAAGAAAGCTTTTCAGGGGGTGGGGTGGGAGGGGCTAGAGGTGTTGTACAAGGAAATAAGAGTGAATGCACAGTATTTAATGAAAGTGATGGGAGTGGGACACTTTCTTCTTTATTTTTGAGTTGGAGTCTCACTCTGTCGCCCAGACTGGAGTGCAGTGGCACGCTTCCGGCCACCACAGCCTCGACCTGCTGGGCTCCGGCGATCCTTCCTTCCACCTCAGCCTTCCAAGTAGCTGGAACTACAGGCGCACACTACCACGCCCGGCTAATTTTTTATTTAATGTAGAGGCGAGGTCTCGCCGAGTTGCCCAGGCGGGTCTCGAACCCGCGGGCTCAGGCATTCCACTCACCTCAGCCTCCCAAAGCGCTGAGATTACAGGCTGAGCCACCCAGCCCGTCTCACTTTCTTCTTTGAGTCATCTTTGGAGGTGGTTTGACAGGAAGAAGCAAAGTGGCTTCAAACATTACACAAGTCTCTGGTCTTTTCTAGGGCTTATTTTCTTTCCCTTTCTTTCAGTGTGGAATCCATATGACCCTGACTGGGATATTGGTTGGGAGAATGACTAGTTGATAGAGATGCCGCTGAAATGATTGGTATAATAATGGACAGCAGTAAGCCATCTAGTGTGCCAGGGTGGGAGAGAGAAGTTCAAACCCCAGCTAAAATCAACTGACAGCCAGGCAGAGGAGATTCAACCTGTAAGTTTATGGTGATCTGGCTTCTGGCCATGACAATGATATCCTGGCCTTTTAATTTGGGGCTGTAAAAATACTCACAGAAAGTTCTCAAAAGGAAAATAGAATTGGTTCTTGAATCACTTGCTTCCTCCAAGTGTATGAAAAATAAAGATCTCAAGTTTAGAAAATGCAAGGGAACCAGGGGGTGCATGTCAAAGCTGAAGGAATATTTATGAAACCTGTGCAGAATTGTGGTATGTGTGGTCATTGCGACGGGCCCCTTGATGGAGAGTGGGGAGGGGCCTGAAGTTGGAGGCTGAGTCGTGTCTTCCCGGCTGCTCCAGGGCTGCGTCCTTCCGGCTGGGCCCTCTTATCTGGGACTGTTGAGTGCAACAGACCTTCCAAAGACCAGAAGGGAAGGAGGCTATGTAGACAGGAGCCTGCCAGGGTGGTAGGAAGCCATGGTCCCTTTGCACAAGGACAGCCAGGAGGAGGGCATCTGCCCCATCTGCCAGGAGCGCCTGAAGGAGGCTGTGAGCACCGACTGCAGACACCTCTTCTGTCGAGTTTGCCTGACGCAGCACATAGAGAAGAGCTCTGCTTCTGGAGCCCTCTGGTGCCCCCTCTGCCGGAAACCCTGTTCTGAGGGGGTGCTGGGAACAGGCTATATTTGCCCCAGACACCAGAAGAAGGTGTGCAGGTACTGTGAGGAGACCAGACTTCTTCTGTGTGTGGAATGCTTGGCATCCCCTGAACACAAGTCTCATCGTGAGCTGACCATTGAAAATGCCATCAGCCACTACAAGGTAAGGCCGGGACACCACAGTCAGACCACTCCCCCCACCTCTCTGAGTTACTCCTTCCTACTCATTTGTTATACCTGGCACCTCAGAGAGGCTCAGTAACTGGCATTTCTCTTTGTTTCTTCTGCTTTATCCTTTTTTGGACCTTTATCTTTGCTTTTCTGTGAATAGTTTGCTATTAATGTTGATGTTTAAATGCATTAATATGACTCTATCTAAAAGAAGATACTGTGTCACTATGATGTCAGAGTCTCAGGAAGCAGGAACCATTTTCGGTCTGCTCATCTGGAGAATGAAAATGGACTAGATAACGCAAAACCCTTCTAGTGCTAAGACTCTATGGCTCCCTGGTTGATAGTACTAGAAACTTGACTAGACGTGAAATCAGATTTTACATATGCTAATATTTCTCCTGCAAGCATATTGATACCTAGAAATTAGTATATGATTCTCTCTTTCTCTTTACTCTAAAATGATCTTTTCTTTCCTTTTTTCTTCCTTTCTGTCGTGATTTTTGTCTTCTTTTATTAAATTTTTGTCATAAAAGTTACATGCTCTTGGTAATAAACTCAGATAACATGGAAAAGGTATAAAGCTAAAACTAAAAATCTTACTTCCCTCCTCCTTCCATTCTTGGTCCCCAGAGAAAAATATTGTTAGATTTTTGTGTATCCTTGTAGAAAAATTTTTTGTGTGTGAATGCCCTCTTTACACACACATAATGGATTTTCTATATTTTTCCCTATAACTCATTTTTATCATCTAAAAATATACCTTGAACATTTTTCCATCACTGTGTATAGATCTTCTGAATTATTTTCAACAACTGTGTGATATTGAATTTTATGAATGTACCATCAATCTGCAGACATTGAGCTATTTCCAGATTATTGTTTTGTTTTAAGATTACACAGTATGTTGCAATAAATATCCTGCAACATATCTTTTGGAGGACCCAGAATATCCAAAATGTACTTTAGTGAAAATATAAAGTAGGAATTTAACTTTACTTTTTCCAAGTTACACTCAATTTGTCCTATCATCATCTACTGAATAATTCATATGGTTTTGCCATTGATTTGAATGCCACCTTCATAATATACTATATATGCATATTTGGTTACAAATTTTTACCTATTCTGTTCTACTGTCTATTCCTGCATACGAGCCAAACCATTTTAGACATTGTACCTTTGCAATGTTTTAATGACAGATATTGTGATAGAATCCTCACAATACTTATTTTTCAGAATTTTTGTGAATATATATATTTTTTTCTTTTTTTTTTCTGGCCAATTAGCTTTAGAATTATTTTTACCAAACTTCCCCTCCTCCCTACAATTCAATTAGTATTTGATTGGTTGGAAAATTGACAATATTTTTACATGTGTCTTTCTATCCAACAGTAAAGGCTGAATTTCCAAAGTCTTCTTTCAGATACTTGACTTTTAGAGAACATGTGGTGACACAGGATGAGAAAGTGAGTGGTGCAGATTGGAGGTGACTATAGAAAGGTAGAGAAATAATTAAAAAAGCCAAAGAGGGAAAGTTCTCTTTGGTTCTAATATAATTCACTCTAGTCATAGTGTCAACAGGAGAGTGGAAAGGAGTTTCCCACCTGTTGATGAGGCAGACATGAGATGGAGAAATCTATTTATTTAGGTTTGTATTTTGTGTTAGGTGTTGTGATAGGCATTGTAGGAAGTACAAAGATGATTTATAATCCTTGTCCTCAAGTCTATCTCTAAATAGTAACAAGAAATTTCGAACAAATAAATAACGACATTTTTTTTTCATTAAAGAAAAGCTTAATAAGTTCCTGTTGTGTGCGAGGAACAGCAATATATACTAGGAATCAGTGACGAACAAGACAGATGCTGTCCCTACTGCCAGGAATTGCAGTTTAGTAAAGGAGACAGACAAGTAAGAAATCAAAGAACTATAATTTTTTTATGAGCTAGGAAGAAAACAAACAAGAGTCTGAAACAGAGAGTAATTGGGTGATCCATGTTAGTGTGGTCAGAAAGAACCTCATGGATGTGGTGACATTGAAGACCTAGAAGAGAACTGAATCAGTGCAAAGACTGGGAGGCAGGGAGCACATGCAGAGGCTCTAATCTGGGAAAGTCTTGTTATATTTGAAGTATTTATTATTAGAGTTTAAATCAATAAGATTTGCTGATAGATCAGAAGTGGGGTAAGGGAATAAGGAGGATCAAAGGTAACTTCATGAGTTTCTGGTTTGAGAAACTGAATGAGTGATGTAAAAGATAAAGACTTGGAAGAACAGGTTTGAATGAAACATTAGGAGTTTCACTTAGGACAAGTTGACTCCAAGTTGAGACACATTGAAGTAGGATCTTAGATAGGCACTTTGATTCAAATCTAGATCGCCAAAGAGAGTGTGAGGTGGTATTCCCAGAACTTAGAACAGGGAACCATCAGAATAAAGATGATATTTAAATCCAAGGGAATAGATGCTATATACCCAGGAGAGAGTCTAGAAAGAAAAGAAATTCCAAGGCAAGGTTCTGAGAAGGGCCAACATTTAGATGTAGTAGAAGAAGACCTAGAGAAGGAGGTTTATGTCGATCCACCAGAAAGGCCAAAGAACAACAAGGGCAGTGATGTCCCAGATGCTAAGAGAGAAGAGTGTTTTCAGAAGTGACAATAGATTGTGTTGAATGATGCTGAGCAGCCCAGTAAAATGGTAGCTGAGAAGTGGGCCACTGGGTTAAAAGGAGGTACCCAGTACCATTATAACAGTAGAAACAAAGGAAGGTGTCTGCAAGTGCTGGTGGTTCTGCAGTTTTGGAGATGGCTTGGGTGTTCTGGTTTTTATTTCCTCAATAATATGTTAGGGAGGAACATCAACAGTGTGAGCAGAGGTCAGAATGTGAAAGGTTTAAAAAGAGACAAGACAGTGTGACATAGTTTGGGAAAGTGAACCTATGAGACAAACTGAGTAGGGCTGGCAGACAGTATGGAACACCAGTTTCAGATTTGAAACTAGAAATTTAGCATATTTCAAGAGGCTTCTTGAGGACATGCAGCAATGAAAAGGTGATGGTACATTTTATTTAAGATAAGGAGTTGTCTGAAAAGTAATAGAGAGAGACAAGAGAGTTGAGCGTATTTCCGAAGAAGTGATTATAATGGTGTACCTCATGTGTGCTTGTAGATGTTAATAGCACAGTAGTGAAATTGTTTGTTTATAGCTGGGCTCGGTGGCTCAGCCTATAATCCCGCGCCTTTGGGAGGCTGAGGTGAGTGGCTTGCCTGAGCCCGCAGGTTCGAGACCCACCTGGGCAGGCAAGACCTCATCTCCACAATAAATCAAAAAATCAGCCGGGCGTGGTAGCACATGCCTGTAATTCTGGCTACTTGGAAGGCTGAGGCGGAAGGATAGCTGGAGCCCAGCAGGTCGAGGCTGCGGTGGCCAAGAGCGGCCACTGCAGTCAGTCTGGGCGACAGAGTGAGACTCCAACTCAAAAAAAAAAGGAAATTGTTTGTTTATTATGTCTCCATTTCTTGAATTAAATGTGTAGATTAAAAATTGCAAATTACGTTCTTTTAAAAAGAATTATGTAATTCCGGACTTTAGAAAGACTGAAAAATTTGTAAATTTACAGTCTTTTTTTTCACATTGTTTATTTAAAATTCTTCTTTTTTTTAACGTAGGCATTTATTACTATAAACTTTTTTTTTTTTTTTTGAGTTGGAGTCTCACTTTGTCGCCCAGACTGGAGTGCAGTGGTATGCTCCTGGTCACCACAGCCTCGACCTGCTGGGCTCTGGGGATCCTTCTGCCTCAGCCTTCCAAGTAGGTGAAACTACAGGCACACGCTACCATGCCCAGCTAATTTTTTGATTTATTGTAGAGATGAGGTCTTGCCAAGTTGCCCAGGTGGGTCTCAAACTCGCGGGCTCAGGCAATCCACTCACCTCAGCTTCACAAAGTGCGGGATTACAGGCTGAACCACCAAGCCCGGCTACTATAAACTTTTGATACAGATTTTTCTGTGGTCAGCTGGGTTGCTAGAGTGTCAGCTCAATGGGTAAGCAAGGCAAGCCCCAAAGAGTATCAGGTCTTGGCTGGGTACGGTGGCTCACACCTATAATCTCAGTACTTTGGGAGGTCAAGGTGAGATGATTGCCTGAGGCCACAGGTTCGAGACCAGCCTGGGCAACTTGACGAGACCTAATCTCTACAATAAATAAAAAAATTAGCCGGGCATGGCGGTGCATGCCTGTAGTTCCAGCTACTTGAAAGACTGAGGTGGAAGGATTCCCTGAGCCCAGCAATTTGAGGCTGCAGTGACTAGGAGTGTGCTACTGCCCTCCAGCCTGGGTGACAGAGTGAGACTCCAACTCAAAAAATAAAAAAAAGAAGAGTATCAGGTCTTATTTATAAACATTAGTGTCAGTTTACCTTAATGTATTTTGCTGGTTTAATAAGTATATAATAGTGACTTAAGTTGTTTTACTTTGCTTAATTATGAGTGTTGGTGGTGAAGTTTTTATCTATGACTACTCACTGCTTACCCTTTCCCCTAGAATCAAAGCATTCTACACGATCACATCAAAGTAGTTTACTTTTTTAGATAATGAGCCATATTAGTTATATCTAACCTACTTTCTTATTCTGTTATTTCATTTCTTTAATTGCATTTTGGGGACAAAATTTTTAGAAATTTATATTTAAATTAGTTCTATTCCTTTTAACAATATAATACCCATGTCTTAAATACTCAGAAGTTTGTCTAGTATGATTATGCTTTTGCTTTATTTTTAAAGATTTATTACTTCTGGTTTATTTGGCATTTAATATAGTATGTTGTGTGAAGGATGACTCTATGTCAACTTTTTTCATTCTGGTATCCAGTTGTCCCCTCAAACATTTCTTTTTTTTTTTTTGAGTTGGCGTCTCACTCTGTCGCCCAGACTGGAGGGCAGCTGCT
>NW_007260570.1:352646-364204 GCF_000164805.1 Carlito syrichta | reverse complement strand
GAGATGAGGGCTCGCCAAGTTGCCCAGGCGGGTCTCAAACCCGTGGGCTCAGGCAATCCATTCACCTCAGCCTCCCAAAGCGCGGGATTACAGGTGGAGACACCAAGCCTAGCCTCAAACATTTCTATAATGGCAAGTTCTTTCCACATTTAGTTGTTGTTTCTGGCTTGACATAAATTAAGTTCTATAATGGACTATTTTTTTGAACGATCTTTGATTATTTTTTCTGTTCTAAAGCTATTTTTATGTAGTTTTGATACGTTCCTTTTTATTTTTAAGTCTAGTATATTTTATTTAATAATTTTTTGTTACCTGATATTCTTGGTGACTATCCTTTTAAAGGAATGCTCTTCTACAATGTTCCTAAGTTTTACAGAACATTCTTTGAGATTTTAGTGGCTATAGCATTAAATTTATTGATACTTTAAGAATCATGGCCTTGTGGGGTTTATTAGTCTTCTCACTAAGAGTTTTCCTTTATATATCTGCATCAATCAATTAAATTGTTTTTGTTTAAACCTCCTGTGCCCTGACTTTACTGAGAGTAGGATATATTTTATGACATTAGTTTTTTTGGCAGTTTGTACTCATAGAATCAAATGAGTCTTTGCTGAGCTTATATATTTACTAATACTATCCTTCAAGTTAATTTCTTGCTGTTTTCTAGATCATAATCATGTAAGTGATGTCATTTTTATCTTTATTTTAGAACACTGTTTGCTCTGTAAGGAGTATGCAATTTTGAAAGCTATTAATTTATTTTTTTGCTGTGTCAGGGGTAGATACTTTGTGTCTGTTAACCACTTTTTCTTTTATGCATTTTGTTAGTAAGTAAATTAAACAAATTTTAATTTTGCTAGGTCCTCATGTTGCATCATTATCTAATACTTTTTTGTCAAATTTTTAAAATTTCATGTGATTTAATGTGACTTTGAATTGTGTGAAATCACATTTATCTGACAGCTGACAGGATCATAAAGTTTTAAAAATATTCATTAAGACAAGACAAGTCTTGATTATTTTCTGGATTTCTTTTTTTTTTTTTTTTGAATTAGAGTCTCACTCTGTCGCCCAGACTGGAGGGCAGTGGCCGCTCCCGGGCACTGCAGCCTCGACCTGCTGGGCTCCAGCAATCATTCCACCTCAGCCTTCCAAGTAGCTGGAACTACAGGCGTGCGCTACCACACAAGGCTAATTTTTTTGATTTATTGTGGAGATGAGGTCTCGCCAAGTTGTCCAGGCAGGTCTTGAACCCGCGGGCTCAGGCAATCCACTCACCTTGGCCTCCCAAAGCACGGGATTGCAGGCTGAGCCACCGAGCCTGGCCTATTTTCTGGATTTCAATTTGTCTTTTTTTCCTCTAAGGAATATTGTTGGTAGGTAAAAGTTTATAGAATTTTGCTTTTTAATTCTGATGACTGACTTATTGACATGACATGCACCCATTAAATATAATTTTAATGCAAAAATGGATAAATAAGTATTTTTATTTAAAAAAAGTTTTTAAATTTAGATTTGGAAGTGCACATGCATATTTGTTACATGGGCATATTGTGTAGTGGTGGGGATTGGGTCTTAGGTGGCCCATTCCCCAAATAATGAACATTGTGCCCCATAAGTAGTTTCTGAAATAAGTTTTTTTTTTTTTTTTGAGTCGGAGTCTCACTCTGTCGCCCAAGCTGGAGTGCAGTGGCACACTCATGGCCACCACAGCCTCAGCCTGTGAGCTCCAGTTCTCCTCAGCCTTCCAAGTAGTTGGAACCACAGGTGTGCACCACCATACTCAACTAATTTTTTGATTTATTGTAGAGAGGAGGTCTTGTCAAGTTGCCCAGGTCTTGATCCCCTGGACTCAGACAATTCTCTTGCCTCTGCCTCCCAAAGTGCTTGGATTACAGGCATGAGCCACCGTGCCCAGCCTAAGTTGTTTTTTTTTTTAAAGAGAGGACTTTACCTTACTCATTTTGAATATTATAAATATGTTCATCTTATCTTCAATTGTGCTTGTGTTTATCTTTATTACTGTTATCTTTGCTTTCTTTTTTCATTTACATAATGTCTGTAGTTGACTTTGTTAAATTTTAAACTCTCAGATGATAGGAGTACGACTTTTTGAACTGGACCTTAAGATTTTGACAGGCAGAGAAATAGAGCTTTCCTAGAAAGGGGAAGTAAAAGGCAGGCCATGAGGAGGTGTGACTGTGCAGGTGTGTGCAGGACACAGAAGGTAATCTTGTGTGCTGGTGCAGGAGCAGTGAGAGAACAAGAAAATGTGAATTGAGGTTGGGTCATGGGAGTCTTGGATGCTGGGTGAAGGAACTGGGGCTTATTTCATTGCTGAGAAGTCATTTTGAAGGGAGGAGTAACATAGACAAAGGTGAAATATGACAGATTTCAAGCTGAAAATCAGGCAGAATGGTGAATCCATGACAAAAATAATGAAGGCCAAGAAGAGTGGACTACAAAAGAGGGTGGGGACAGGGATAACAAATGATTCTTCCATATTGATTTTGAGTTGCCAACAAAGCAGTAGTTGATACTTAACTCTCAGTTGTAAACATGAGATTGGCTGGAGAAAAAATATTTGGTTTTGGAATTATGATATCTGAAGTCTTCAGAATGGAAAACTAAGGACATAGTTTGAGATAGAAAAGCGTTGACGAACCAACCCCCAAGAAGGCTTCCTTTTACAGGAAAAATGAAGAGTAAAGAAGGAGCTATGAGAGGTACAAGTCCAGGAAGGACTGGGTAGGGCAGGTGGGGCCAGATATGAGAAAATCAGATCTGAGAAGATAGCTCTGGATTTCATTGCTAGAGATTAAGGCTTGAAGAGAGATGTTTCAAAGGAGTGAGGAGAAACAAGACAGATGACTGAGGGATGAAGGGCTGTAAGGACGTGAAGATAGCAAGAACAGACTACTTGATTGTGAGGGCAGAGAGAGTAGATGGAAGGGGTGAAGGCTGTTTGTGCTTTAGAGACCCAAACTTTTGTGCTCACAGCAACAATTCTACACCAACTTTCTTCCTCAAGACCTGTGAGCAACATCCATGTTGCCCATTTATTACTGCTTCCCACTCCTTCTATGAGTGTTTTGTTCTTTCTCTGCTGGGAAATGCCTGCAGGTAACACCCAGTGAGATGACACATTTTTCATAACTTTATGATGACATTTTTGTCTCCTCTGCTCACTGAAGCTCTTTGCTTGCTGAATGCCCTTGCTGACCTCTCACACACAGTCCCTGGATCTTGATTTCACCAACAGAATCTCAAACTGGAAAGAACTTCCAGTCATCTTCTCTATTCCCTCCTTTTTACCTGTACATATCCAAAATCTCTCTCACTTTTTAAAATTTTATTTTAAAATTGTGGGGTGAAATAAATTTTTCTTGACCCGAGGTGGGAAGGATTTAGTTAATGAAACACATTCTTCAGTTAATAGTGCATCTTTATCTTTACTTCACAAATCCCTTTCTTGTTTCTTTTTGTTGTTGTTTACAAACCTTATTCATTTATTTATTTGTCATCATTCCTCCCCATCCTGCCCCCAAATGAACAACTGTTTAAAGCATTTGTTGCCAGGCTCTGTGGCTCAGCCTGTAATCCCAGTGCTTTGGGAGGCTGAAGTGAGTGGATTGCCTGAGCCCATGGGTTTGACACCCGCCTGGGCAACTTGGCGAGACCTCATCTTTACAATAAATCAAAAATTAGCTGGGTGTGGTAGCGCGCTCCTGTAGTTCCAGCTATTTGGAAGGCTGAGGCGGAAGGATCACTGGAGCCTAGCAGGTCGAGGCTGCAGTGGCCGGGAGCAGCCACTGCACTCCAGTCTAAGTGACAGAGTGAGACTCCAACACACAAAAAAAGCATTTGTTGTCTTTTGTCTTTTTCTTGTTTTTTTTTTTTTTAAAGACTTGGTCATTGGGAAGTATTGTCTTTTTTTAATAGATAATTTGGCAAAACACATATTGCTGTATTATGTGTTTATATATTTAATTTAAAAATGAAATGATATCATAGGCCTTATTCTATTTCTTGCTTTTCTATTCCACACCATGTTTTAAAGATCAATTTGTGTTGTGTGAGTGGACTTTGTATGACTCCAACTCTCTGCTGCCACAAAAAATGCTGTAGTGAGTGTATGTCCTCTTAGGACCTAAGTGTGGAGTTCTTTGAGATATTTATGCAGAAACAAGACCACTCAGTCACAGAGGGAAGCACATTTAGGTGACTGGGACCCTCCTCAGAACAGCTGTTCCACCACAAGTCTCCCCAGTCTGCCGTGGAGTCCTTGGATCCTCATGCACCCTTCCATTGGACATTATCCAGTTGTCTAATTTTTATTAATCTGATGAGTGACAAAAATATTTCACTTTTGTGTTAATTTTCATTTCTCTAATCACTGATGAGTTTGGGCATTTATTCACATGTACTCTTTCTTCTGTGAACTAACTGTTCATTTTCTTCACAGATTTTTCTGTTGGATTCTTGTTTTCTTGTTGACTTGGAGGCTTTCCTTTCTTTATTCTACATATAAGTCTTGTGTTAGTTATAAACATTAAAGATATCATCTCCTAATCTGCCATTTTTCTGTTAATTTTGTACATGGTGCTATCTTCAGTAATACTTGATCTTGATGTAATCAAATTAAACTATTCCCTCACGTTTTGTGCTTAGAGGAGTTTGTTCAAGACATCTTTGCCTACTGCCAGGTCACAAATTTATTCTCTAACTTTATTTTCTATTAACTTTATAAGTTTTCCTTTCACACTTAGATCTTTAATCCATCTAGAATCAACCTTCACATATTCTAGTTTAGTTCTCTATTATTGTAAGCTAGTTTTTCTCAAGACCGTCTTCTGCAGGTTCTGTCCCTCTCCCGCTAATTTATGGATGGACTACTTGTTTCTTTTTAAATTCTTTTATAAACATGAGTCTGTCTTTGAGCTATTTCACTTTGATTTTCTTTCTTTCTTTCTTTCTTTCTTTCTTTCTTTCTTTCTTTCTTTCTTTCTTTCTTTCTTTCCTTCTTTCCTTCCTTCCTTCCTTCTCTCTCTCTCTCTCTCTCTCTCTCTTTCTTTCTTTCTTTCTGTTGGAGTCCCACTCTGTCATACAGGCTGGAGTGCAGTGGCACACTCACAGCCACCCTGGTATCTACCTGCTAGGCTCTGGAGATTCTTCTGCCTCAGCCTTCCAAGTAGCTGAAACTACAGGCACATGACACCATGCCCAACAAATTGTAGAGATGAGGTCTCACCAAGTTGCCCAGGCTGTTCTTGAACCCCTGGGTTCAGGCAATCCTCTTGCCTCAGAGCCCCAAAGTGCTGGGATTACAGGCTTGAGCCACCACTACTTCTTCTAGTGGTGCAAGAAGATATAGAAAATCAAAGTACCCCACCAACTTTGATTTTCTATATCTTCTTGCACCATTACTTCTTACATCAGTACTGACTTTAGTACTATGACTTTGAATGCTTTTTTATCTGATAGGACAAGTAACGTCTTGCAGCTAATCTAACAAAGGAGTACAAGAAGAGAGTTTGTGGAGTCTCTTGTTGACATCGTCCCCTTTCCTTCACCTTGATTCATTGCAGGCTTATGTTGATATTAGGACCAGTTTTGTCTATTTTTGCTTCTCTCATAGGTTATCCAAACCCTGAAAGCAAATTTTTCAGAAAATTCAAATCATTCATTATATTCATAGCTTCAGGAACACAGTGACCCATCCAGATATTGATTTAAGATGGAAAAAGAAGACACATGTCTGCCTGGGCCATGGATTTGCTCCAAAGGGCTCTTGACGTCCATCCCAGTGAGGACCAGGGAGGAATGTACCAGAGACTTGCCATCTCTTCTTGAAGGCAATTCTCTCCAGACTGGCTTCACTTGTTAATGCAAAGTAGTAAGAAGTGCCAAAAGATTGGGATATGCATTTTATATATTGGGAGAAGCACCCAGAAGATAAATAGAAACGGTTCTATTACTATCTGTTATTTTTTTGTATAGTTCTAAGACTATAAAAGTTTACTCATTACTTTCCTCCATTATTATGCATTAAGTAAACTCTCAAACTTTTTCCCCAAGCATGATGCTCCAAGGACACTCCTTTTTAGGCAGAATTTTATATTAGCCTCACCCTGGGCTCAGGACTCGCACTGTGTTCCATTGACTCTTCCCAATGGGTGCCACCTCTCACTCACTGTCTGACAAGCAGTTGTGTCTGTCCCTTTAGGAACGACTCAACCGCAGGATCAGGAAGCTCAGAAAGGACATTGGAGAACTTCAGCAGCTCAAGGCTCAGGAGGAGGAGAAGCTGCAAGATCTGCAGGTGGGTTTCTCAGATTCCCAGGAAGGACCACCTTGAGTATCCTCAGGGTCTTTATTTCCTGTCCTGCACAGCTGTCTGTCCCTGAAGCAGTCTGAAAACCTGGGTGTTGGCCTTAGCTTTAGGGTTTGCTAGCTGAATGACCTGGGGCAAGGTAAGCCCCTCTGATCTTTTTGTGACTTATATGACAAATGAAAACCAACCCTGCTCTACCTGGCTCAGTGTAAAAATCAAAGAAGACCAGTGTCTCATCAATTGAAAATTACTATACATGCCATAGGTCTCCATTACTGTCTCTGACAGTCTACTTTTCTATTCCTTTTCTATTCCTTTTGCCTACTAAGGTGTGAGATCTGTCTTTACCTTATGACCTGTAGGGGGTTAAAAGCAGGCAGTGAAAAGATATAGCTGAGGACTGTGTGTTTGTATGCGTGTGTGTGTGTGTGTGTGTGTGTGTGTGTGTGTGTGTGTGTGTGTGTGTTCCCACTGTGGTATGACATGGCATCTGTAGATTTTCACGAGTGTGAGGTGGAAGCCAGGTGCAGTGAATTATATAAGCCTGTAATCTCAGCACTTTGGACGGCAGAGGCAAGAAGATTGTCTGAGTCCAGGGATTCAAGACCAGCCTGAGCAGCATGGTGAGACCTCATCTCTATAATAAATTTAAAAATTAGCTGGGTGTGGTGGCACATGTCTGTGTTGCAGCTACTTGGAAGGATGAGGCAGGAGGATCGCCTGAGCCCAGGAGGTTAAGGCTGCGGTAGCTATGAGCATGCCACTGCACTCCAGCCTAGACAACAAAGCAAGACTCTGACTGAAAAACAAAAACAAAAGAGTGTGAGGTGGGAAGGGGATGTGTCCCTGCCTTTATGAGGACAACAGCGACATCTTGCCATACCTGTGACATGCAGAGACAGTGCGCCACCATGAGGGGGAGAAGGCTGAAGATCAACATTCCCACTCAGATATTCAGAGATTGTGAGGGTCCAGAGGGAGACCCTTTTCTGTAGTTTCAGGTAGACCATGGGAATCACAGGCTGGAGGCTGAGCTGGAAAGCCAGTATCAAACCAGGGGCCAGCTGGATGCCCTCCCTCAGCAGTGGCTGAACCTGCCAGAGGACATGCCAAGAGAGGCGGCCAGAATCCTTGACATCACCAGGGAAGTAATGCAGCTCAGCAGCCTGGTCACGGATCTGGAGAGGACAGCCAAGAACCTAGACACCAACACACTTAAGGTGCATACCCTGAGGCATCTCTCAAAGACTGGGATGTTACCCAAATAGTAGGCCTCCTGCGTGCAGCACCCCTCTGGGAGGTGTAAGAGGGAGGAGTTCACGGTGGTAGCTTTTCCCAGGCCACATAGTCCTGCTGCAGCGGAGTGGGTGCAGAAGAAGGGTGCCATGCTCCCCACTTCTCAAGGTAGCACCCCAGATTGATTTCCCATTGTGAATTGGAAAGGAAATTTGGAGGTAACAGGAACCTGAGAATTGATTGTGATTCTCATTCTCTTTTTCTCTCTCCTAGAATGCCAGTGACTTATTGAACAGGTATGAGTCATCCCTGCTTCCTTCCCACATGTGCAGCCCACAAACCGACAATATAGATATACACATGGGCTTCCTCAAGGCCAATGAGACCCACTGCTCCATTAGCTTTTGTATCTTCATGGTTGGCCAGCGGAAAATTCAGTGGAATATATATGCACACACACACATATATGAATTTATGAAGGATTTTTTTTTCTTTTAGGAGTGCTCCACAGAAATTAGAGGTTGTTTACTCCAAATTGGAGAAAAGAGTCAATGAATCACTTCAGGCATCAGCAACAGCTCTGTCCTGTTCACCCCCAGGTCATCTCATTTCAGACTCACCTCAGCGTCCACTCTCTCGTTCCTCCAACCTGTCCAGCCTCCCATTAGGTCTACCCAGTGCATCTCCAGGACTGCTGCACCCTGAACACGGACCCATTTCTTCAAAACTACAACTGTCACCTGACACCTGATCTCTGACTCTTGGATAATAGCCTTAGCCTCCTTCCTGAACCAGGCTCATGTTGGAGGTGGCCAATGCAGAGGTCAAGATCCAAGAGGTCTCCAAGACCATTCACAAGGTTTCCATTTTGCTTGTGAACTGATGTTAGTGCCCATCTTGCATAATCTCGTGTTAAAATAGGAGCACCTAGGCATCTGGATGGCACAAGCTCACCAGTGGCAATGCCACCTCAGCATATGATACCTAGCAGGGATTTTGGAAGGAATATTCCTTCTGAGTTCCTCTAGCACCTGTTATCTGTGCCACTCACATGGCACTTATTCACAGATGGACTCAAAGGCAGCTTCCATGATCCTTGCCTCTTGGTATGACTGTAAGTGAGATCTGTGATTTGCTTCTAATCAATGGAATATGGCAAAGGTGATGGGTGTCACTCTGGAAACTTTGTTACATTGTATCAGAAGTCTCCCTGCTAGTAGACTCACTCTAGAGCCTCTCTTAAGAGCTAAGAGCAGCCTCCAGCCTCCAGCCAACAAGAAGCACAGGCCCTCCATCTGTGGTTGCAAGAAATCAAATTCTGCCAACAACCTGAGTGAACTTGGAAGTGAATTTTTCACCACTTGAGCCTCCAGATGAGAACCCAGTCCAGCCAACACTTTGATTACAGCCTTGTGCATTCCTAAGCAGAGGACTCAGCTAAACTACCCAAATTTCTGACCCACAGAAACTCTGAGACAGTACATGTGATTGTTTTAAAGCAGTAAGTTTGAGGTAATTTTATTGAGCAATGGATAACTAATGCAATTGTATATCAATTGTGTATAAGTCTCACTTCTTTGGGTAAGGAAGAATGATACTTTATGTCCTCAATGTCTAGAACAGTGTCTGACTCATAGCTGGTGTCCAATAAAAATTTTAAATGGATGTATGAATGAATTAATAGAAAGTCTACAGGCTCTTTTTGATCCTCCATGTTTAAAGGGAGCCATCAATTGCCTTTTAACTAGCATTTATTGAGCCCTTGCTGAAGTAGTCAATACTATACTAGAGACTGAGGAATATAAAGAATAAAATATAGCCACAAGAAGGTGCCACATGGTGCAAAGAGTGAAAGCTGAGGAGTCAGACTTTAGTTCAGGTCCCAGTCCTGATACCTAATACCTCTATAACCCTGGGCAAGTTACTTAGTCTTTCTGAGCCTCTATACTACCCCCTCTAAAATTAGGGTAATGGTACCTGTGTCTTGGGATTGTTGTAAGAATGAAATATTATACATGCCAAGTGTCTTCTGCCGTGCCTAATGTTGTAGATATTCAGATATATTAATTGCAAATATATTTCTTAAATTCCACTTCCTCTTTTGAAATGAAATATGGGACAATAAAAGAATTGTAAAAAAATAAATTCAATTTCCCCATCCAGAAGCTTATAGTCTAGCTATGGGACCAGGATAAACATATAGAATAATAAGACTGTGTGATTGCATTAAATTAAGTATCATGGAGCCAACCATGTTGCCCATTGAAGCTGGACTGGATTTTTTAAAAAATGTACTACATATACACAGTGGAATACTATGCATCCATAAAGAAGGACAAATATATGGACTTTGCAGCAACTTGGATGGATTTGGAGTTGCTCATACTCAGTGATTTATCACAGAAACAAAGAACAGAGTTCCATACGTTCTCACTCATAAACAGACCTTGAACAATTATATTGCTATATGAAAGTGACTGGCAGTAGTGGGAAACTGTCAGGGGAGTGGGGGTGGAATTGGCAGTTGAGAGAAACTACTAGGGGAGGGAGGAGCTTACCTCATCAACAAGGGTACCTGCATCATCAATGTTTATATACCTAACCCTGAATTGTACCCCACATCTTTATAATAAAATTTTTTTTAAAATTAAGTATCACAGAAAAATTAAGTGCTCTGAGAATTCAGAGGAAAGACAAGTGAGACTGGTAAAGTCAGGGTAGGCTTTGTGGGGGATGTGGGTATTGCACAGGTGGGAGAAGAAGGTGAGGACATTCTAGGTCAGGATCATCACACAAATAAAAGCAGGGAGGCAAGGAAAAGCCATAGCATATAGAGTGTGAGGAAACTGACTTGATTAGTCTGAATGTTCAGGAATAAGGAAATCCTGACATCAACAGGCTGGATAGTTGACCAAGACATAGTGAGTCATCAGAGGCTTTTGAGTCAGTAGTGAAAGGAGAAGTGGTGTTTAAGGAAAATCAGTCTGGATCATTTGTGCAGGATGAACTGAGGCAGGGAGTTGGGAGTTGGAAGGAGGGAGAAGTTGAAAAAGACTAGTGTAGATGTTCAGAAAAAGGAGTAACTACTTGGCAGGAAGCTGCAGCTCTCAGAGAAACATGAGACCCCAAATCTAAGAGCAAGACATTAGCCAAGGAGAAAACACTCCTGAAGGTGACAGCTCATAATTTCTGCATCCCAGGTCTGATGTCTCACAGAACATTTGAATTAGGAGTGAGAGGAGTCTGATGTGCCCCAAGGGTCTGGTCTCTACTGGAGAGAAGTCAGTTGAACTGCAGGTGACTGCCAGGCCCTCCTTGGCCTCTTGATATGACCACAGATGATCAGGCCAGGAGTGGGCATCTGACCACTCAATTGGTTGACCAATCGAGTCTATGAGGTCACTCCTCAAAAAAGATTTTAGCAAAGAAGGACAATGATAATTAACTGAAACTATCAGGTTCTCTTGGAGGTTTAGAAGGAATCTATGATGAATGTGTCCTTAGTTGGCAGGAAGAGCAACCACAGAAAATCAAAGCCACGTGCATGGCCATGTATTTAAGTAGGTGTCCACAACCCCTGCTGTTTAGAGGCCACAGGATAATACACTCTCTACATATCCTTGGATCATGAACCCCCTTCCTACCAGGTCTTAGGCATACAACATACAATCACATGATGGTCATGAGCACAGATTTGGAAGCTAAACCATCTGAGTTAAAATGTTGGCTCTGCTACTTACTATTGGCTGATTCAAGACCAGTTACTGGACCTCTACATGTCTCAGTTCTCTATGTACAAAGTGGAAATATTAGTAACAACACCTACCTCACAGGGTTGCTGTGAGAATTAAATGAGTCAATGTATAAAATATTTATTACGGTGTCTAGCAAAAAATGAGTTCTATGTGTGTTTGTTATTGTTATCAGCATTTTTTGAATCTCTAGTTTTTCTAGGTAAAATCCTGTTGATTCTTTTTTTTTTTTTTTT
>NW_007260570.1:346123-352626 GCF_000164805.1 Carlito syrichta | reverse complement strand
TTTTTTTTGATTTATTGTAGAGATGAGGTCTTGCCAAGTTGCCCGGCGGGTCTCGAACCCATGGGCTCAGGCAATCCACTCACCTCAGCCTCCCAAAGCGCAGGATTACAGGCTGAGCCACCGAGCCCAGCGAATCCTGCTGATTCTATCTGTCCTAGGGTCAGCACCAGGCAGAGGGACTTCTGATTCACCTGTAACCAGCTTCTTCACACCATTCGTGACCACAGGCTTCCCCATACCACCTGGCTTCCTGTCTGTCACAGAGCTCTCCTCTCCAAATCCTCTCATCTTCAAATCCCTAATCTTCTTCTCCTTCTACTCCATCTCTCATATGTCACTTTTTGTTCAGCCCTAGAGCAGACTCAATTCTTCAGGCTAATGCTCACAGGTTATCCGATTTACACCCCTACCTCCTCCTGGGATTTTTTTTTTTAACTAACACAATGCTATTTCTGCCTCCACAGTTGAGCTATTTGTGACTCATTTGCTTCCATCCTCTCATTTCTTGATCTCAGGTGGTAATTAACTGATCAGGAAGATAATTTCCCTAGGGATTGAGTGTTATCCTTGGGTTATGGTTTATGACCATATCTCCCTTGTCCCCTTGCTCCAAGGCCCTGCACCATCATCTCATCCAGAAATGGCACCACCAGGTGGAGGAAGTGAGTGGTGTATGTGGGTGGGGTATGGCGCACATCTGCTTATAAGGATAACAGAGACAACCAGTGTCCTATGGGTCACAGATCATGCAACTAGTAGTCTACTGTTCCTGCTTCTTAAGTTCCTTCTCCCTCTCCTTCCCTCATTCACCATATGCATCCTTTAGACCCATCCCTTCCAGAAAGTCATCTCCAACTCACCTTTTTACTCCAGGCTTGTTTATGTCCCCCACCTACTCTGAGCTTCTATAACACTGAGATCAGCTCCCTCTGATACCACCCACCACACTGTGCCATAATTTCCTATTTATGTCTCTGTTCCCCACACCTCCTCCCTCCACCACCCACCCCCCACCATGAGCTCCTTCAGATACAGGACAGGTGTTTTTATTTGTTTGTTTTATTTTCAAATCACCAGTGCTACCACACTGCTTGGTCAATAGTTAGCACATAATAAGTGTTTCTTGATGATGAGAGTAAACGAACTCTAATATTTTGGGAAGAAAGCAAGATGAAGAGAGGTGAGGTGCCTTACTTAGAGTCATACAATTGGTTGGTAACAAGGCTAGTTCTAGAACTCAGATCTTCCAGCTCTAAATTCAGGACCCTTTCTACTATATAGCTACTTCTGTGCCTGATGAGGATGGTGGTGAGGAGAGCTGGCAGGGCAGCAGCCTGAGTTCCCAGGTATCCACTGGGAACTGGGAAATGTCTTGATCAGCAAATTGAAGGTCACATCCCTTGTTCCTCACCAACCAGTCCCATCTCATCGTCTAAAGCAGTCATTTCTATTGCAAGTCTTCCAGGTTACCCAGCCAGGGGTCAAGTTCACATAGTACTTGATTTGAGTCCTTACTTAGAGAAGAGTAACCACACCCTCTCAGGAGCTCAGGGAGAAACTGGACCCTCGGCCCCAGAGCCCAAAGAAGGGAAAGACCTTCCGAGTGAAAGAGGCAGTGAAGGTATGGAGGGGCTCACGAGTGACAGCGTTAGTGAAGGTAACCCAGCCTACCTCATAGTCAAGAGACACCCGCACCTGCCGTGGCTGCTCCTCCAGGGCCAGCCGTGTGGGAAAGGAACCCAGAGCTGAGACGAAGCCCCAGGCCAGCCTCACCGCCCACACCCCCTCATCTGGCCGCAGCCGAAGCTCCCCCTTCCGCCGCACATCCTCACTCACCACACCCACGGTGCAGCTGCCCCCATGAGCCAGATCTACACTCACTACCCATGTATGTCTTCCTCCTGTGAAACCACCGTGAGCCAGGACACAAGTGGCCCGGTCAAAACGCTGGGGATTGTCTGGCGAGTTCTGCCATTTGTAGGAGAATCGAGCCCTCTGGTGGTCATCAGACAAGAGGAGCTTGGGGTGGGAAGTCTGGGGGTCTAGAGAGATGTGAGCTGTAGGAACAATCAAAAGGGACACATATCAGCAGACATGCTACGTATTACCTTCAAGAAAGGTAATAAAACTCCCCCTGGGACCCACCTGTTCATGTCATTATTACCAACAACATAGATAGTGCCTCTGTGGTCCAGCAGCGTGGCATCCCCTGAGACTTGTTAGATATACAGACTCTCAGAATCTGCATCCTCACAAGACGCCCAGGTGACTCATGCCCATGTTAAAGCCTGAGAAGCCTGCCTCAGAGGATGTGACAGCTCTCATCTGGTCCCCTGTGGACCTCTGGAGAACCATTCTGCTCATCACAAACTGATGGCTTCCAAAACTATGTGTGCCTGCTCAGGTCTCCTCCTGCTGCCGATACACATCAGCCTGCCCCCCACACTTGTGTCTCTATCTCAGAAGGTAGAGACATGTCTCCCTTCAGTCCATACTTCATGATTCCTCCTCTGCCTTCCTCCAGGGTGCTTGTGATGCGTTTACCCAGTCCTCACTCCTGCAGGCTCTCTGGCTCACCTATAGGTTATTTACTGTGCCTCAGTCATTCCAAAACTGGCAGAGTTGAGGACCAGTTTTTGACACCAAAAACTTCCATAGACACCTGCATGTTGTCACTTTTAGTATTCATAAATGCCATAAATATTCAAAATATTCAAAAACACTATAAATTCAAGTATATCCATGGATTAGGAAACCCCTTCCCACAACTCCATGACTCCCCAGGGTCTTTGGCTGGCTGATTGGGAACAACAGTCATGAAGTGGTTCATCCCATGCATTCCTTTCCCAACCACAGGTCACCCTCCTTCAGTTATCTGTGAAATGACATCTGAGAGGAAGCGGTTGTTCCTGACAGATATAAGAAGGTGATTCTGCCGGGCTCGGTGACTCAGTTTGTAATCCCGCGCCTTGGGAGGCTGAGGTGAGTGGATTACCTGAGCCCGCGGGTTCGAGACCCGCCTGGGCAACTTGGTGAGACCTCATCTCTACAATAAATCAAAAAATTAGCTGGGTGTGGTAGCGTGCGCCTGCAGTTCCAGCCACTCAGAAGGCTGAGGCAGAAGGATCACCGGAGCCCAGCAGGTCGAGGCTGCGGTGGCTGGGAGCAGCCACTGCCACTGCACTCCAGTCTGGGTGACAGAGTGAGACTCCAATTCAAAAAAAAAAGAATGTGATTCTCAGCCCAGATCAATGTTCCCTTTATTCAGAAAGTCTTCCCTAATGGACCTTATCCCATTCTGATTTAATCCTATTCTGATTCAATTTTTCTATTTACCCAACACAGGCAGATTAGAACGTGAGTTTCATACTATACATGTGGTATGTATGTTTGCCTGTCCTTCCTCATGGTTCTCCTGAAAGCCTTACAAAGACAGTGACATATATACATATCCTTATGCATATATGATATACATACACATATGTGTATATATAATGTGTATGGAGATACATGTGTGTATGTGTATATGACTGTTGTAGAACCCAGGGCAGACCTCTGCAAAATTGTCTCTCCTTTTCAGGGATTTCTCACTCTCACCCTGACGTAGGCTGCTTACCTGGCTCATAGCCCAACTCTAAGCGGAGTTTTTCTGTAAAGAGGAAATAAAACAGGATGAGATTTCATCATTCTCATAAAGCCATAGGACACTTAATGATGAGAAAACTAAGGCCCAGAAGAGGGAAGGGACAAAGAGAAGACTAGAACCTGGAATCCTCTAAACAAGTGGTCCGAAACTGCAGCTTGTGTTAGAATCACCTGGAACCCTTGCTAAAACACACCTGTTTCAAACTCAGGTGCTTGGAGTGGGACTGAAAATGTGCATTTCAAATGAGTTCTTGAGATGTTGTTGCTGCTGGCCTGGAGCCTCACTTCGAGATCTGCTGTCCTAGCTCTGAGTGGACAGGGACCATTATCTGCCTTGCTCACCTCCGTGTCCACAGAGCCCAGGACATAGTAAATGCCCCAAAACATCTGCTTAATGAATCTGCTTCTTTAAGTGGGTTCATTAATTTTCCTTTCTGCTTGGAAATAATCTTTTTTATCAAAGGTCAGTCAGCCTTTGCTAAGAAAATATCTTCACTGCCAGGCCACTGGGAGTACTTGTAGGAAATGGACTTAAGGGGAAAGTTCTTCTAGGGTGACACTCTTGTGGGTAGGTCATTTAGAAATAGGTGACATCATTCATGATGTCATGGTTAGTGAGCGAGGTGGATGGCAGAGACCCATATTCCATTCCTGACTCTCATTTCAAAGTCTCCCATTTCTCTCCTGCTACCACTCCCTGTTCCGGAAAAGGGAGAGGGCACAGTCCCTGCAGGGGCAGTCCAACTCTGAGAGCCAGAATAACAGAAGGAAAGCAGGGTGGAGGGAAGAAGAGTCAGCCACCACAGGATAAAGGTAAACACTATCACTGGCTATTAATTAACAACATTCATCATCAAAAACTTATCACATATTACAAATACTGCTGTCGGTTTTTTAACTCGTTGAGAATGACAGATGTTACTCATTATCTTTTATATTCCTTAATGCCAACTGACCAGATGATCAGATTTAATTATTTTTTCAAATCAGCTCAATTTTGCCCCCAGAAATCTTTGCCTTTATTGTTTCTCTTCATGCTACAATATCCTGATAGTCAGAGTTTATAAAAATCTGCAAATAAGGAAACCAAGGCACTGGCAGGAATAAACCTTGCCAAAAATCTCACAACCATTCAGCAGTGGAGGAGAGAGGCCATTCCTAAACCTGGGCTTCATGCCCACCTGGAGGCCTGGGGTCCTCTTACCCAAAAATATCTTCATCTCCCTCTGCAGCGGGAGGGCCTGCTGGGGGAAGTCCCGGATCCTCTGGCCCAACTCAGGGGCCACAGCCTCTGGTTTCCGGCACTTTCTGGTTTCACATCTATGGGAACAGAAATGGCAGGGTCTGGGAATAATCCTTCTTAAAGCTGAGAATGTAAGAATGTTGTATATTTGTATGGCAATAACTAGGCACATGGTGCATGTATGTGTATTTATGTGGGAAAAGAGGGAAACTATATCACTTACCTTATTAAAGTGCTTCTGATGTCCTAGGAGAAAAAGATAGCAGGATTTCAGTTTCTAGCTTCTCCCTCCCCACTTTTCTTATGACTAGAAAGACAAAATACCGTATTTCTAATTCTGGACAGAAAAAAGACAGTAAATCCATAGAGTCAGAGTATTAGCGCTTACCAGACTCTGAGGATCAGAGCCCCAAATCTCTATTTTATAAGACCTAGATGGTGAAGCGACCTGCACCTGCTCATTAGAGGCAAAGGTAAGTCTCATACCAAGGTCTCCTATTCCCCAGTCCCAAGGGTGTCCCCCTAAATCATGCTGCCTTGTTGGAACCCCAATATATCTCCAATGCAAGGAAGTAAAATAGACCAGGATGAACTTCCTGATTGGTAGATGGTGACATTTAGGTTATAGAGAATGATTTGTGTTGAAAATAACATCTGAGCCGGGCTCGGTGGCTCAGCCTGTAATCCCGCGCCTTTGGGAGGCTGAGGTGAGTGGATTGCCTGAGCCCGCGGGTTCAAGACCCGCCTGGGTAGCGAGACCTCATCTCCACAATAAATCAAAAAATCAGCCGGGGGTGGTAGCGCATGCCTGTAATTTCGGCTACTTGGAAGGCTGAGGTGGAAGGATCGCCGGAGCCCAGCAGGTGAGGCTGCGGTGGCCGGGAGCGGCCACTGCACTCCAGTCTGTGCGACAGAGTGAGACTCCAACTCAAAAAAAAAAAGAAAGAAAGAAAATAACATCTGACATTTGTTTGCAAAGTATTTGATACTTTTCAAAGTGCTACTTCACTTTCATTTTATTATTGGATCCTCACAAAAGCCCTGTGAAATAGTTAAGGAAAGTATCCTCCCTATTTGAGGAATGGTGGGATGGAGGGATGGAGATCAGAGAGCAAAGTAGCCAGGGAACTCTTGGGGAAGTATGGCCAGACTTGAGACCTTCCGGTCCTTGATGCAATGACCACAGGAGAGATGGGGAAGGGTTCAGGCCTCACCGTCAAGAGCTCCCTTGCTGGCCTCTCATTTTTCTCTTCCAGTTCTTCAATCAGAGTGCTAAAACGGCAGATCTCTCCAGTGACCAGGAAATCAAATTCATCCTGTTGTTTCAAGATGTCCCCATCCAGACTCTCCAATTGTGCCAAGAGGATGCTCTGCTGTTCCTCTAGGAACTTGCTCAGATGTGAAAACTCAGAAATCACCTGTTGTCTCTTGGTAGACACCTGAGTCTGAGGGGGCAGGAGGAAAGTCCAGGAGGACGCTTTCTCCTCCACCTTCCACTCATCCTCTTCATTTTTCTACCCTTCCCTTATTTCATTTCCATCTCCCTCCTGGTTCAGATCTGCATCCACCAAGGTTTGGCTGTAAAACCAGGACCCCCCCCCCCCCCCACACACAC